>NC_041392.1:529056058-529076032 GCF_002162155.2 Triticum dicoccoides
GTATTGCCTCTGGATGAACAATACCCCGATCGATCGAGCCAGTTGGGGCTGGATGAACAGGACCCCGTCGAGGGCAGGATGAACAGGACCACCCCGTGGAGGGCAGGATGAACAGGATCCCGTGGAGAGGGCTGGTTGAACAGTAGCCGGTGGAGTAGCGCACGGTGGAGGCTGGATGAACAGGAGCCCGTGGATGAACAGTCGCATGTGGAGGCTCGAGAAGGTCGACGGTGGATGAATAGTAGCCCGTGGAGGCTGGAGGGGGTCGACGGTGGAGATGCACAGTATCCCGTGGAGTCCCGTTTTGCGGTACGCCACACCCCTCCCGATGAATAGGACCCTTGTTTCGATCGTAGCGCTCCAACACAAGTCTGTTTCCTCTGTTTTGCGGTACGCCACACCCCTCCCGATCAACAGGACCCCCTTTTCGACTGTAGGAGGTCCGTTTCCTCCGTTTTGCGGTACGCCAGGCCCCTCCCGATGAACATGATCCCGTTTCAAACGTGGCCGGTCGAACACAAGGCCGTTTCCTCCATTCTGTGGTACGCCAGGCCTCGTTTCCATCGACTGTTCCATCCAAGCCCTCCCGATGAACACGACGACGCATTCCGTTCTGACCCAGCCGGTTGGCTCCCCATGAACACGACGACGATGTTGTTTCTCCGTTCTGACCCAGCCATGTACAAAAGCCCTGGCCGTATGTATGCGCGAGTAGGTGTTCGAGACCCTACCCGTATGTACGTACGTGGCCGTATTTTCTTTCTTGCACACTGGCCGCTGTACGTACGTGTACATGCTACGTGCGC
Organism: Triticum dicoccoides; assembly: GCF_002162155.2. Lineage (NCBI taxonomy): Eukaryota > Viridiplantae > Streptophyta > Magnoliopsida > Poales > Poaceae > Triticum > Triticum dicoccoides. The sequence continues at coordinate 529,056,865 of NC_041392.1, forward strand.
GCCTCTACAACGACCAGTATGTACGTATACGTTCACGACCAGAATGACAACGCTACGTAGGCTTCGACCAGGTGGGTCCCGACTGTCAGGCACTTCCTTGCGTGCGAAGATGTAGCTGGTGGGTCCCAGTAGTCAGGGGGGCGAATCGTTTTTTTGCTCGGACGCACATCCTTGCGTGCGAAGATGTAGCTTGTGGGTCCCAGCAGTCAGGGGGAAACATTTTTTTCGCGAAATATGGTGGCCCGTCGGTGGGTCCCCGCTGTCAGGTGGAGGAATAATTATTTTGCGTGTAATAAGGAAGCACTTCCTTGCTGCAGCCGTGGACCCAGCTGTCAGCCTCTCCACGTACAGTCCACGTCTGATGGAAGCCGTTCCTTGACCACGTTGACCACGCCGCACCGAGATCACCAGGGCGGTGGACGACGGCGAGGCCTAGGAAGGGGACAACGCGGAGCCGGGGAAGACGTGGCAGTGGATGCCCACGCGTAGAGGAGTATGAGGGTTCACTGGTTCGCTGCGGTGTGAGGCTGTCGTCGCCGTAGAATAATAGGGGGTGTGGGTGAGTAGAGGGATGGCCTGGCCAGCGGTGGGAATAGTAGGGGGCGGTGAGGCCTCAGCGGCAGCACAGCCGGCCACGGGAGGCAAGAGCATGCGGCACGACCGACGCTGCTTTGGGCGGTTGGAGCAACAAGACCAGATGTTGAAGAAGCACTACGGCCGTTGGATGGACATCGTATGGTCACTAGAGCTAGAATCGTTCATATTGACTAAGTTGACAAAGCACTCCATCCCCGTCAACTTAGTAGGCCCACAAGTCAGCCTCCTACCAAGGTGGGTCCCAACTAGCAGGGGGAGTATTCATTTTTTTGTGCGTAATAAGGAGGCACTTCCTTGCATGTGAAGATATAGCTGGTGGGTCCGACTTGTCAGCGGTGGGAACGGTTTTTTTTCCGTGAAATATAGAGGCCCTTCCGGTGGGTCCCAGTTGTCAGGTGGAGGAATCATTATTTTGCGCGTAATAAGGAGGCATTTCCTTGCATGCGACCGTGGACCCAACTGTCAGCCTCTCCACGCACAGTCTTCTTCCAATGGTGTCAATTCGTTGACCACGTTGACCACCTCGCGCGGAGCGCATCCAAGGTGGTGGACGACGGTGAGGCCCCGGACAGCAACGAACCGGAGATGGGGAGACACGGGAGTAGAGTCGCAGACAGAGAGGTGTACGAGGGTTAACTGGTTTTGGTGTGGTGTGGTTCGGCAGTCGGTGGAGAAGAATAGGAGGTGTGGAGGGGTGGAGGGATGGCCTGGCCAACGGTGGAGTAGCACTTCACAGCGAAGCGTGCTAAGCAGAGCTGCTAGCAGCAGGAGGCGGGAGCAGGTGGTCCCAGCGGCGCTGGAGGAAGAAGATGAGAGATTGAAGATGGATGTCGGTCGTTGGATGTAAATCCAACGGCTAAGGATGTCAGAATCATTTGTTGACCAAGTTGACAATGACTTGCATTGGCTTCGGCCTATTGGCCCATATTTCAGCCTCCAAAAATATGGCATGTATTCAACCCATTTTTTCAGAATTTACAGTCTTTTTTTTGCGGGGTAGAATTTACAGTCCATTTGTTCTTTTTTTTTGAATTATAGTCCATTAGTTGGGCTGGGTGAACAAATAATGTAGCGTCCATGCGGTCCATTTATGTTTTTCCTAAAAAATTACAGGCCATTTGCACTTTCTCGAAATACATGATTTTGCTTGGCTGATTCTAATTATAATGTTGGGGTGGGCGCAACAATGTTATCAAAAAATAAATAGGGGCTGATCATTTTGTTATATATATATATATTTAAATAATAAGTGATTTATTATTACATTGGTCCTTAAATCTTACCAAGCTTTTGTACACAATCACCAGGATTTTCGTTGCCAAAAAATCCAGGATTTTATTGTTAAGAAATTATTTTTATAAGTTATCAAGATGTGGGATATTGTTTTCTTACATATGTAAGTATCTGTTAAATATATGATGACAATAACAATAATATATAATAACTATATAATATAGTTAGAAGGGAAACATAAGTTGGACCAGGCGTTCCTATTCTTATATAGAAAAATAGAACATACCTTTGCGTTTTCTTCAAAAGAAAGATAAATTGGGTTGCCGATATTTCAGGAAAAATAAAACCTCAGATGGGAGGTCCATAGGCCAGTCGATACATGACGACCCTCAAGAAAATACAAACAACCTTATGGACCTCCCATCCGAGGTCGTGGGGTGCGCATGTTAAAAAAGAAAGCCTAAATGGGGCAGCCCAAAACCCAGCTGATACTTGCTACCCCAGTGATAATAAATGATACCTGCCAGCTCCCCGGCTTCGTTGTGAATTTATCTCCTATAGTAACTATCTTGAAGCAGCTAAAAAATGTAACTATGTTGACAAACCCGTGGGCCCCAACGTCAGTATAGCATTAGGAGGAAGTATTTTTCAATGAGGCACTGGCTTGCGTACGACCATAGACCTGGTGGGTCCCGACTGTCCGCCTCTCCACGTACAGTCCTCTCCAGATTCCTCTCGTTTGTTTAGCATGTTCACAATGGCAGACAGCGGCATCGTGGCGAGCGCACAAAGGCGCAGGAGGAGATCCGACAACCTGAGGAAGTGCCTTATTAGTAATGAAACAACTGAACTAGCCTAGTGGCCGAGTGACACTACCCAACAGCTGTTCCGCCCGGGTTCTATTCCACCTATGCAGAGAAAATATCTCGAAATTTTTTGCCTCTGCCTTTATTGACATGTGGGTCCCAATTGTCATCTACGCACACCAGGTCCTACACTTGCCAAAACTTTGTCCCTCGTTTTCTTTGTTTTTCGCACACTCGACATTGTGTGGGCATTTTGAAAATAGCATATCTTTTTGACTGTGCATCATATGAAGATGTGCTATGCATGAATGTTGATCAGCATGATGTTAACTGGCTAGTAGTTCCAGTTTCGACCATGAATAAAACTTCCAGCATGATGCTAACACTGTTTGAAAAGGCCATGTTAGTATAAATGCTCTGCCTCTAAAAGTTGCAGTTTCTTATCGGAAACTGAACTTGGAGTTTCTTATCTGAAACTAAAACTTGCAGTTTCTTCTCTAAGAATCACATTGTCTGCAATTTTATACTCCTATGAAACTACATTTTTTTAAGTGCTAAAAATAGATCTCTAGAATTCGTAAAATACTTCATATGCTCAATACTGCAAATCTGAAATTCAGAAGACATCCATATCTGAAAGTACTCTCAAAATACACAACACAAAACACAATTCACAACATGGAAATACTAACAACCCTAAGCTCCTTCTGACAATTCACAACCTGCCCGACTATTGGCTGGGGGGGGGGCGCAAATCCCTCCTATTCCTCAGCGGCAGACAACCGCCCCATGAGATGATGTGAATGGCGAGGGAGAGGATGGCGGGGAAGCGTCGTCGGGCCAACTATTTTTCTCCTCTTGAAGTTGGGTTCGGTCGACGAAGACTCCACCGGCTCGCTCTGGCACGTCACCCTCACAAACGGCACCCTGTAGATGCTTGATCCTTCAATCTCTAGTGGATGCTCCATCTGGGATCGATACTCCCACCACCGCTCCCTCATGATCGGATACGGTGAATCTGTTTGCTCCATGGCCCAGAGGAGCAGCTCTATGTACTCTCGCGCGACTCCCTCCGGGAGTATCGCCGCCTTTTCGCTCTGTTGTAGATATTTGGCCATGGATGTCGCCGTCGCCGCTAGTTGGTCCTTGTTGTCAAACCAAGAGTGTATCTCCAACATCCTAGCTAGCTTCACAGAGTCGCCGTCTGTGATCCTCATGTATCGGTTGTACTCCTCCATCGATCTACTTCTCCACAACACCTTCACTCACCAGTCGTGGTTTTTGAATGGAAGAGGAGAGGAGCAGCGCTGGTTTTTGTTTGGAATGGGAGAGGAGCGACGTTGGTTTTGGATTGGAATAGGAGAGGAGGGGCAGTGGTTTTGAAATGGAAGAGGAGAGGAGCGGCGCTGGATTTAGATTGGAACATGAGAGGAGCGGCGGTGGTTTAAGAGGAGAAGAGCAGAAGAGCGGCGCTGGTCTTGGAAGTATTTTTTTTGTTTTGCGTATTTTGGGTCAAAGTTTGACCACGTACTATATTTGACAAGAAAAATGTGAATGCATGTCACCAAAAATTGTATCGTTTGGTTCGTATCTGAATGTACTTTCAAATTATATATTTTTGCAATGTATAACATATATTTTATTTGCGAAAATCATGGTCAATTATGACCTAGAATAAAAGGGAGACTAGTTAATGTGGGGTCGCTTTCTTAATTGAAGGATAAATTGATTTTGATTTTGATCCAGTCACAGCGCGCCGGCCCTCTCGTCCAATCCTAAATCGCTGTCGCATGCTCCTCTCCCTCTTCTCCATTGCAAAACCACCTCCTCTCCTCTCCATCATTTCCATTCCAAAACCACTGTCTCTCCTCTCCCTCTTCTCCATTGCAAAACCACCTCCTCTCTCCTCGGACGAGGATCCCCTGACGTAGCCCATCCTGCCATTGAGACACTGACACATGGGTTCCACCAAGCGCGGGGCCCACCTGTCAGTGTTCGAAAGGAAGGGGAACCTCTCCTCTCCATCATCTCCATTACAAAACCACCATCTCGCCTCTCCCTCTTCTCTATTGCAAGACCACCATCTCTCCTCCCATCTTCCAAAGCTAGCACCGGACCACTCAGAAGGACATCTATGGAGGGGATGCAGCAGTGAATCTGGCAGATCGTCGGTAGCGACCAGGCAAAGTTAGCCAGGTTTAAGGAGATCCTTACTTGGTTTGGCAATGAGTGGGAGATTTCGAGGATGGTGATGGCCATGTGGCAATGTATGCGAAAGAGCGAGACGACGGCGATGAGGGCGGTGATGTACTCCTCGGTGGCAGTCACGCCACAGTCCTTCGATTTCATCGAGTATCTCCTCTGGGCGATGGAGTAGACAGATTTGCCCGAGGCGAAAGTCAGGCGAAGGTGGTGGGCGTACAGGTCGAAGGTTGAGCACCCAGAGGATAACGAATCGATTGAGTACGGTGTGCTGTTCGTGAGGGTGCAGAGCCAGCCGGAGCCACAGGAGTGCTCGTTCTCCCACCGCAAGAGGAGGCCGGATGGCACGACGTCACTTCCCCGCTGTTCTCCACTGTTCCCTCGATGCTCGCCTCATTTCAACGGCGTCGATAGGGTTTAAGGTAAGCTTCGCACTAACCTAATCTTCCATCTGCTCATGCTTACAATCAGTGTGACAACTAATAAAAATCATGCTTACAATTAGTCTTCGAGTACTACGCCAATCACCCTAAAATAGCTCTGGACCTTTGGGTCAAAGTTGTGACACTGTGTACAAATAAAGAAAAATAGATTGGTGCTTCTTTCAGAAAATAGTACACCCCTACAAAACTGCCAATATAAGCTACTAGTATTTTTTAAGTCTAAGCTACTAGTATTTGGTTAGAGGATTTGCTGCCGAGAAAGATCTGTCCACAGTGAGCGCCACAAATCCCACTGATGGTGGTGGATGCCAGTGCTTGGATGGAGCAGGGTTGGTGTCGGTAATTTTTACTTGGCACCTCGCACTCTGCATATATGCCGGTTCCATCCGTACATTTGTGCAGTTCCACCAAAATGCAGCTGAATAACCCTGTTTGCATAGATAATGAAAAGGCGTGATTAGATTATAATGACACTAGTTGATGAAACATACACTAATAAACAGAAGAAAATATTACATTATACTGGAAATCGACGCAAGTCTCCCCGATACACCTTCTGCCAGTGATGAACATCAGTGTACAATGGTAGTACAAGGAGGGGCCTTGAGACATTCAAATCTCTATTTTTGTGCAGATCAACTAAAATTAAGCACCCCAGTTTGCAGAAACGCTTAAACATTAACAATGGGACTAGTTGATGAAACATACATTAACAAAGAGAAGCACTTTCTTTATGTACATTGGAAATGAAATGATAGAGAGGACACTCGCTCTATTTTAACTGTATTATTACTTCATTTTATCAGTGACACTAGGATCGAGCAGGTGGCAAACAAGGTGTACCATGCGTCGTAAGGATGAAGGTCGGGGTGCTTAGACTGGGATGCTGAAGCTGGCTCTTTCAGTCCCTATCTTCCCCCTGATGTTTCTGTGGTAGCATTTGGGTTGTAGTCCAAACTTGGTCGAGCTGGTGCTGCGTCCCCCCTACATGCCTAGCTTATGTGGTGAACTTGTCTCCTGCTAGTACTCAGTCTGTTCTAGTAGTAGTTGCATAACTGCCCGTTTACACTGAGATGTTGTCGGATAATGGTTCTCTATGGTTGGGTTTCTTTAATGAAATTGGAGGGAACCGCCTCTTTCGATATATAAAAAAACAGTGGCACTAGCGGTGCCAAAACATTTCCTCAAATTAATAGTGCCACTAGATTAAGGTGCAAAATAATAACATTACTGCTTTATCATGGCAGTGCCAAAACAGTAGCACAAGAGCAGGTTCAACATGCAGGATCTTTGGCAAATGATCAGACCAAAAAGGAACATACCTCGTGATGGGAACCATATCTGCAGTCAACGCCATCGTAGAAGTGATGACACCAGTCACCAACATGGATGATTCAATTCATGGGACCTTTTGGTGCAGTTCACCTAAAATGAAGCAATGTCCCATGAGCTAGCATCTTCTTCTTCTTTTTTTAAGAAAAGGGCTCCAGCCCTGGTTCCATTTCCATCAGAAAACGAAACCCACAGAGCTTCTTCATTAGTTGCAATAAAATTGAGCAACATCAAGGTTGGTCGTGAAGCTCCTGGAGAGTAGGCGGACCAGGACAGTTGCATCTCTAACGAAAAGAAGCAACTTATCTTAATGGGAAATTTAGCACGACATGAAAAAAGTGCCATTGATTCATATTACTAGAGGCATTACATTGAAAACAACATTGGTTTAACGTGTCCTTACTTTTAATAGTGCGACTGCTACATTTTACAAGTGGCATTACATAAGAGCAGCTCGGGGCAACAAACATCAAAAGAGGATATCTGGGTTGGTCCCATTTTTGTTCGGTATATAGCCATCTTATACCGTGTGAGGCTAGCAAATCTAGTGCTGGACTTACTCTGTTGACTTGTCCCCCAGTCCCCACTTTCTTTCCTTTTTCAACAAATAGATCGGGTTTATATTGAGTTTGTACCGCATTCCCTTTATTTCCCTATTAGACCTAGAGACCAGTTGGATAGCCAGTCTCTGCTACTTTTCGCCCCCATTATTTCCTCTTTTGACCAAGTCCTAGATTCAAGTAACAAATCTTCTCCCACCCCCACCCCCTTTCTTCCTTGTTTGAACCAAGTACTACTAGATTCGAGTGCATGAACTAGTTTGACCTCTTAATAGTAAAAAATTAGGTGGATTTCGAACAGCCGATCGATCCTATCTACACGAGGGGGCCCGAGAAATAGTAAAAGATACAAATGCAGCGACGTCAGGAGCTCGGGAAGTAGAGCAAGGCCGGTTTCGAAGGAATTTATACCCGAGGGTCGCCGGGATGTCGCTAGGTGGGCGGCGGGAGGCCGGATCTGCCCACACTATGGCAGCGAGGAAGAAGGGGTGGAGGCCCTCCCTCGCCAGCGATGCTTGGGAGAGAATGGCAAGGCACGCTGATCAAGACATGCCGGCAGTGGATAAGAGCCATCGCCGAGGACGACCGTGTGAACATTGCACCTTCTCACCTTCCCCGCCGGAGAGGATCCAGCTGGATCTGTGACTAGCGGTGAGTAGAGAGAGAGAGAGTGTGTGGCCACTGTTGTCGTGTTTAGATCTAGAGAGGACGAGACAGTGTGAAGAGAGAAACACTAGCAAGCAAGCACGGAGGCTCCTGCCTATATAGTGGAGTACTAGTTTTCTTTTGTCTACCAGCCGGAGCCGGCTTGACCTCGGCAATGACTGTCGAGAAGTATTCATGCACGTGCCCCGGAGGCGCAGTTGTCATCATTTTGATCTGAATCACCGGATTATAACATGTAACATGAAAAAATGCCACATGACAAGAAATCATAACCTCATTGCCCAAAGGAGACAAGATGAGTCCCGACGAACAAACTAGACGAGGATCAAAGCTCATATTAAAGATAAACTCGTAGAAAAGGGGTCCGTCGATAGATGTCCTAATTAACATAGCCGGCTTGACCTAGATGGCAGCCGAGTAGTCTTCGTGCATGTGCCCCCAATGACTATCCCAACTCAGTTGTCGTTGTTTAACCCTCACAGCGATCCAAAGCACATGACACCTAATTTTACGAGATGACAAGAAACCTTTTTTTAGATTTCTCACCAGAACTACATCCCTATACAACACAGCCTGCATGATATGTAGACGATAGCCAATCCAGGTGTGTCTGCTGGAGTCTGGTCACATGCATGGACGAACTGATCTTCCGTGTCTTGCAGGGATCGTCCAGGTACCAAGGTGGAGTATGTGCTTCTATTAACCCAGCCGACTTGCGGGGCCGGGGAGTGTGCCTATGGTCGGTTCTCAATTGCGGTCCCACATGTGTGTGCAAACGCAATATGACGCGTGTTCCATTCAGAGAGCAGTGTGCCAGACCAACCGACCGTCTGGGGTGCGACACAAACGTGATGGGCGTGCTGTATACTCCGTACATGTGTACCGCCGTTTTCTTGAGGCTTTGCTCCATGGCGCAATCCATGGATACAAAATTAGTATACTGTACTATTTAAAAGTCGAGGGCGGGGCTTTTCCCGCGTGGTAGGCGGGGCAATTCTGCCTAGTCGGTTCGACAGAGACGCGAGAAGATGAGGGAGTAGGCTGCTGCAAACATAAGGCTGTGTGATTTGACAGTGAGTTACTGCTGGACAGGCGGGGCCCGGTGATTTGACTTGCCATTATCATTTTAACTGTGGCGCTACGACCGGCTTGAGTCTCCCGATTCCTGACCACCTCCATACAGGTGCCTCTCCCGATGCTCCACCATGTAGAGGTTGGCTCTTGCTTGAGAGCCCACTCCTCCACTTTTTCCTTGCGTCTTTCCCCCACATATGCAAAAATGCCATGTAAAGCGGGTTTATAGCCCACTATTGTACTTGATCCTGCAGGTGCTAAGCCTGCCACATAGGCATAAAGTATGATGTGGCAAGTTAATTAAGAAGAGAGAGACTAGTTTGGTGACCCCATGAAGAAACAGTGCTAAGCGTGTGTACCTAGATGAAACAAACTTAGCAATAAAAAACTAAGCACCTATGCATTGGGGACTTGAGTTGCTAAGCCATTTTAATGCCCATAGCACCTCATCTAAGAACCATTTCATTAGAAGAGGTCACTCCTTGGCAAATGCAATAAATACTAAGAAGAAAGAGATAGAGAGAAGTAAACAAAAAAATACTCTTATAGCCAACCTTATAGCTAACCTTGTTGTATGAGTGACTAAGTGATGACTATGTATGACATGCCAACATCAGGTAGCCTAACGCATCGTGTTAAATCTCCAAGGGCGCGACCGCACGAGCGAGGCGACGGTCGTGGTAGGTGCAACCATGATACGGGCTGCTGGCAGCCCTTGGATCTGAGATCGAACGGTCGCATGATAAGTTGCTGAAAATTTGCAGAATAACCCTCCAGGATAGGATATTCATGCATAGGTCTAGAATCACGCCATGCAACCATTCGATGATGAGTTTGACGTCCTCTACACCCGTTCTTCCGCAACAGTGAAAGAATGCCTTGCTCGCTTCAAACGCATGTTCGAAAACTCAAATTATGAGTGGGTCGCTGGGCTAGATGTTGAGTACACCACAGTCCTGGGAAGCGAGAAGAAACTAAAGGAGGCAGAGAAGAAGAAGCCCGCCGTGATCCAGGTTTGCGTGCATGACCTATGCTTGGTCTACCACATATGCCATGCCGACGTTGAGTGCGAGGAATGTAAGAAGTTCCTCAAGGGTGGCTGAGTCAAATTCGTTGTAGGCGACTCCTTAGACCTCCAGAAGGAAGGGCTGGTGCCCTCCCTTGATCAACCTTCAATGCTGACCCTGGCAGGAGCCATGGTTCATCCTTCATACGGTAAACTAGAGAAACCTCCGTACACGTTTCATCGTCATCCATGGTAGTGGAATGTACTAGATATGGACCACATCCACTACGCTGCAATGGATCGCTACCTTTGTTTCAATATCTACAAGGGTTGGATGAAGAGCAAGAGCCAAGTGTGCGGTTCAAGCAAAGAAGTATCGCCCAAGAGGAAGAGGGACAAGGACGAAGTTGAGGACGTGGATGAGGACTCCGAGTAAGGTGGCAGTGTCATTGCTCATGGTGGTTCTAATGCAGTGTCTATTGGATTAGTTGCTTAGTTTAATTTCTGGTGTGCTTAGTTTTATTTGAGGGGTGTGTTGTGCTGAGCCCCCAACAGAACTATGTTATGTTTCTTCTCGTTATATTTTGTACATTTCATCTTTTAGTTGGTATAGTACTACCACTCGTTTCTTGACATTATATACGTACAATATATATGGCCAACATCATATAGCCAGTAGTTTAGTTGTCAAAGAATTTCAGGGTGCTTAGTTTGTCAAAGAATGCCAGGGTGCTTAGTTTTATTTGAGGGGTGTGTTGTGCTGGACACCATTAACTTATCATTGTGAGAATCGGCTTATTTTTGTCATGTAACATGGTCAACGGGGTTTGACATGAAAATAACAATGTATAATGGCATTTCTGAGCAAACATCTAACTTAACGATGACATTTTTTAGATATCTAATTGCATTTTTGAGTAGGCATCTCACGGATCGATGGCATTTTCTGAGTAGTTGTAACTTCTAATGGAAAAACTGAGTAGTGATACACAACTAGTGGCATAAATAATAAGAACCCAACAATTAAATAGGGCTAATTTCTTTCTTTATTTATTTCTTTATACCTTTGTGTGCGAAACAATATACGCTGCCTACCGCCAGATTTTCTTTACAAAGGCAACATAGAACTATATGAATGCCCTGTTAAATTTTGGAATTATTCTGGGTTCGTCTGGCCTTTTTTATACATTAATTGAGTTTCTGGTCATTTAATGTGCATAGTTCAAATTTGAACTACAAGCACATGCTCCCGTGCACCAAAGTTGACTGAAAAATCACATGTGTGTCCTCGGGTGAATTTCTAGGCCCCATGCAAGAAATGGGAATGAAATTCAAACATCTGGGCATCGTGGTTCGACCAAGAACATTGAGAAGCTTGGTTTTAAAATTCTTGTAAATCCAAAACACGCTTGAAAATCATGAAACTTGGCATGGTGTCATGTCATGGTACTACCATGCTGTGGTAAAAAAAATGCAAAATCGGAACACGTTTTGGTATAAGTTTCTTGCAAACTGGAGCTTCTCTCAAGAAGGCTCATGGTTCTGAGAGGGAACGTGTCACCTTTGTGTGCATAATTAAAATTTTAAATACAAGCACATGCTCCAGTGCACCAAAGCTGGTTGAAAAACCACATGTGTGTCCTCGGGTAAATTTCTAGGTCCCATGCCTGAAATGGGAATGAAATTCAAACATCTGGGCGTCATGGCTCGACTGGAAACATTGAGAAACTTGGTTTTTTAATTCCTGTAAATCCGAAACACGCATGAAAATCATGAAACTTGGCTTGGTGCCATGACATGGCACCAACATGCTGTGGTAATTTTGCTGTCCGATTTGTGAAGGCGCACACATTAACAATCAACAGTCATTTTGGAACAAGTGTTGTCACGTTACAATCGGAAACACAATTATTATTGAAACCGTGGGCGTTCTATTTACCATTTACGTGCCGCCACGCATCCCCTTTTTTTATTAGCTAGGAGGCACCGTGCAGGGTAGCTATTTGAGTACGGGAGGCGTGCGATCAGACCCCTACGCGTGCTTATCGGGAGGAGAGCCCTTTGACCTCCATCTGCCGTCCACCTCTCTCCCAAGGTACCATTAATGGTGCCCGAGCCTCTGTTTAATGGCATGGCAATGTCTCACTCGACTGAGATTTAAGAGAGAAAAAAGAAAATCTGAAAAGAAAATTTTGCACGGATCTTGATGTAAGATCCAACAGACCTATATAGCATCTACTGCGACTTATAGCAAGATTGAGGAATATATATAAGGACGACGAGAGTGGATAATAATTGTCTTACATAATTAGGAAGATAATTTAAAAAAGCCACATGCGGCTACGCCCGAAATACACAAGGGCAAAAAAACAAGGAAGACGCATACACCGATCTGGCTCGCTGATCTCTACTTTCTTTATGCGCTGCAGGTCGTGGAGACTAGTTCTCGCGGCGGGCGATGATCTCTTTCATCAGTTCCATGTCCTTAATATGCTGCTTAGCAACATCCATGGATTCCCCCACCAGCCTGTTGCGCTCGATGCGGAGCATGGCATTCTCGTCCATAAGTTTCTTGATGATGACGCTTGTCCTCTGCAACACGTCAGCGGTCTCCTCCTCCTGCTTCGCCCTTTCGGCGATCTTCTCCCTCAGCAGGTCGCGCTTGCCCCGGAGCTTCGCATTGCCCTCCCCGAGTTGCCGGATGACACCGGCAGCCTCGTCCTGCATCCTCGCCTAGCCGGAGATCTGATCCATCTGACTATGGACTATCGCATGCATGTGCCTATAAGAGTCCTCACCTGCTCGCGTCCCTGCTACTTCGGCGGCGTGGTGGGACATCTGTGCTGCTTCTGCGGCATGGCCGGACCAGTCTGCTACATCGACGGCGCGGCGGGACCTCTGTGTTGCTACTGCTGCGCGGCTAGACATGTCGGTTGCTTTCACAGCGAGGCGGGACATCTCTCGTCCTTCCTCTTCCATGCTCACCTCTCCCTGGTGGAAATCTCTCGACCCAGAACTCACGCTGGCTATGGCTTGATTGTTTCTTGTGGATGAGGAGTTGAGGAGGAATGTGCAGTCATCTTAGCATAGTAGTATTTATAATCGAGTACTACTAATACGCTCCTAAGTGGGAAACCGTTTAGGTTGTGATCGGTGTGAACAGGTTTGCAATTAAATATAGCGTGGTAGTAGTAGTAATTTGGAATGTGACGAGACGCGCTCAAGATTTATTGATGGTTCTAGTTTCAAAATGCGGCGCTATTCCCGGATGGCGTAACGTCGGCACGTTTTCTCGGCCGTGGTGTAGCATATGCCATGGTACTACTAGTTCTTTTTCTACTACTGTGTACGTGCAAAAACTGGCACCGTCGGATACATATCTTACGCTTGGCGTTCGACAGGAATAGCCTCGTGGCAAGCTATAGAGTAGTCTTTTTTCAGACGCATTACACCTATCTCTCGGGACTTCTCGCACGCACCATCACTGCTCCCTAGGCCGATGCCACCCACATACAGTTGTACTTTGAGAAGAGGTGCACGCACGCACCCGTCCTCTCTCACACACGCATCTGTAGCTACGAATTGTAGTGTTCTCAGCCATCCGATTGGCTCTATGATAGGTTTAATGTTGCTCCTTGGCCTTGAGATTGAGATGTTTTAAACGCGGAGGCTAAGATGGAGGCGCGAGGTTTTGGTTAATGTGCGGGCCGCACACGGCACCAACACGACACGAGCTTCGTCTGCCTGGTGCGCATGCAGTCGGGTGAGTTGTCCAAGTAGAGACACAACCAGGCCCTCGTTGGTATCCGTGCCTCGACTTTGGCTGGTCATAGTCGAGAGTAACATAGACTAGTTACTAGTCTATGTTACTAGTACCTTCATAGTGGGTAGTGTCATATAGTATATGCATAGTTTTTCTCAATGGCGCAATCCATCGATACTACTACTGTACAAATGTATACATTTTTCAAAAGGCTAGAGGGCGGGGCAATCTAGCTTATTCCTTTTCACGAGAGGCGAGGGCCTTTGTGATTTGATGACTCGTTACTGCTGGAAGGCGGGGCCTTGTGATTTGACTGATCGTATAAATGTGCCGACGACCTGAGGAGGAGCAAAGAACCATGCGGTATACTCAAGTTTTCCACTGGAGTACGACGGAGGAGCACGAAACACGGTAGCCCAGTGCCATATCCTCTACTCTCTACTCTTATTATATATTACTAGCAAGAGGCATTGTTCTATTGGCGATAAAGGATGATTTAATTTGCTAGTCATCTCATTTTTAGCATTGTTCTATTCATGCCTCGCAGAGAAGGTGACACGTGTGGCGAAACACCCGAAGCAAAATAAGAAACACAGGAGCAAAATAAGAAGGAGGATTATCACCCCAAAAAAAATAAGGAAGACGCACACACAAGTCTGGGCGCTGCTCTCACTACATGAAGGGTTGCTGGCCACGGAGTCGTAACTGCTTCTTCATCGCCTCCACGACCTCCATCTCCTTGCGCGTCTCCTCCGCCATCTTCATCATTGTGTCCATGAAGCGGGATTTCTCGATGCGAGCCTTCATCATCTGTTCCACGGCCGCATTACGTACCTTGACAGCAGCCGGGTGCTCGGTGCAGAGCTTTGCCAACTCCTCCTTCTGTTCCATGACGAGGGCCTGCAACATCTTCATCGAGGAACTACTATTCTCATGCAGCTTCTTCCAGCCGGCGTTCTCCTCCTTCAGCAGGTCGAGCTCGTGGCAGAGCTTCACGTTGTCCTCCTGAAGTTGCAGGATTTCGCCGGTCGCCTTCTTCTCCGAGGCAATGCTCTTCTTCAGCAGCATCACCAAGCTGACAGTCGACTCCCCCTGCCCATTGAGCTCAGCAGGCATGCCATCGAGGCTCTCCTTCAGCAGCTCCACCAAGCCGTGGATGAACTCCTTCTGCTTATTGAGGTGCTTATTGAGCTGATCGGGCATGCCGTCGAGGGATAACGACTCCAGTGCCGCCAGCTCGGCATGTTCGCCTCGATGTCTAGGGCACTCCTGGGAGCCATCGCCTGCCCGTGAGAGATCTTTCGAGGTCTCTGCGTGGTGGCGAGCCCTCTTTTTTTTCCGCGGCCTTGGTTGCCGCTCCCTTGTTACGAGTAGTTCTCGACCTAGAGCTCTGCACACCGGCCATGGCAAGGATGGACGAAGAAGCAGGACTTATGAGGAGGAAGGTAGAGTAATTTTCGGTTAGGTAGTTCCCCTTTTTATAACCTAAGTACTAGCACTAGTACTAAAATCTGCATAGTGGGAACACGTTCAGGTTTGGTACGTACTGGTAGGTGTGAGTAGGCTTGCACTTAATTGTAGCACTAGTACTTTCGAATATGATGGGAACAAGGTAAAGATTAATTGATGGTTTTTGGTTTCGAGGCCTGAAACGGCTCCCTATCAGTTTAGTGGAACATAAATTTCAAGTAGACTGCACTGCTCAGATGGGTAAATATTATGTTACTGTAAAAAATTGGCACAAAATACGAAGGAGACCAATGGAAGTACTACTAGCAACCCATGATTTAACTACTCGCATGCGCGTAGTGGAGTAGTAATGTCTTTCTTCTGCCCTCATGTCCACTCAATTTGCATGCGCTGTATTAATTGACCATCAATGAAGTGAAGGACTTTACACGTGTCAAATTATCACATGGGGTGGATCTTGGTACAAAATTGCGTCCGCCCGTGTACCCGCGTGTGCGTGCGAGGGAATGAGTGCGTGCGTGGCGTGCGTGCACATCTTCGCTTCGTGCATGTATCGTTAGTGCAGCTCAGGGAGGACGAGTACATTCTTCTGGAACCAGCAGCACGTCACTGTGATCAATCCACACAAGGATGTCGCGACAACGCCTCCACATGTGCCACATGCCCACGTGGCTTCATGAACTATAAGAGAGACACTGTGTAGTGTGCCATTGTGTTTTGCACATACTCGAAGTACTAGTAAGGTACACGTGCATTGCATGTGTCAGATTTTGCAACCAAATTACGAATAAATACCACATTGTAGCATGTAAGCTCTGAGTCATATATGCCTGATGTAGACCTTCGTTTAATTCTTATAGTTCATCTCATTCAAAATCAATAAGTTTTTATAAAAAAACCTAGGGCCTCTTTGATTTGTAGGATTTCCAAAACGCGGGAATAGGAAGAACATGGGATTAGAGTGGAATGTCGTCTTGAATCCTTCAGGATGGTATGAGTGTTTGACTGTGCATAGAAAAAATGCAGAATTCTTTCAAAGAGGTTTGAGTGGATGGGGCGTTTCGTATGAAATCTAGTGCAAATGAATCATATGGAAAAATTCCTATGGTTTACAATCCTACGAATCAAACAACCAAGATAGGAAAAATTCCTAAGGATTAGAATGCTCCAAAATTCCTTCGAGAATCCTTTGAATCAAAGAAGCCCTTAATCTATTTTATGATTCATGGAATTGTGCATTGTAAAGCATAAAGTACAAACAAAGAATGGCAATTCAACTAGAAAAAAAGTTTTGGCAGTTACGATACGGAAGATTCTAGAACAAAGGAGAACCACTGTTGTTTTGAGATTTGTGCATTATGCTTAAGTTCAACCATGGACTCTGCTAGATTGTACATGTGGAAAAATCCGGTGGGGGTCTAGAAAATGGTGCAAGGGGCCGAGTGGAGCGAGACTATGAAGGAGTGCACAACTGCGAGATCGATATTTTGAGAGAGGGGGCGAGAACGTGCGCTGTTGAGCGCAGTGGCGGAGCCATGAAAAATGTCCCATGGGCTAGGGGGCCAAGCATTGCTAATCATTTACGAGGAGGGCCAATTCATCAACTTAAACCATTTTTACCAGCAATTGTCTAATGATCACATTCATATTAGCCTCGATATATAGTGATGTTAGGGGGAGGGGGAGGGCCCTTGCTACCCCATGTCTTGTCCATTGTGTGCGCGTCTGAGAGTTGAAGCGGAAGGCATGGATAATGAGAGGGGGGCGTGGATATATAATTAATGTGGGTGTATTAGCTATATATGTAATCCTATATAGAGAGGTATAGATTGATTGATGTGGACATGGGAAAGAGGGTGAGACCTCACTAGATATATAGATTGATTGGTTTATGTGGAAAACTATGAAAGACCTAGCTATGCACACACACACACACATAGAGGAACATCGATCGTTGCGCATGCATGTCAGAGATAAAGAATGCCCGATATGATGGAGAGGGGGATGTGTGTGTGTGCCTTCATGGGAGACCGGCCTGAAGAAAAAGATTGCATGTGTGCGATGGATAATGCCGGCTGGTAGTGTGTGTGCATGCATGCACGAGAGAAAGTTAGTGGTACAATTATAAAGAGAAGACCAATGTGTGGGTGTAAAAGACTAGGTGAGCTCATAATCAATGTAAAGTTGAATTCAAATATTTGAATAAGAGATCATGATGTTTGAAACACATGCATGCATGAATATAACGGAGATCTGCGCGGTGTGGTTTGGAAACGAGCATGTTGCAATGTATATGCATTGAACAAGGTCAGATTGGTTTGAATTTGAGATACCGATGGCAGACATCGTTTGGCCACATTGCATCCGTGCATGGACAAACTATTCTAATTGGAGATGATAAGTGGCTTTCGCATCACATATCTATATCTGTACCCCTATATATATTATATATTATATTTTTTATATAGTGTGCGGATAACTTTAACTTTGAAAGATGGTCGTTGGATGAGGCCAATCCGATGGTGCAGTGCTGGCAAAATTGAGCACTATTGGCTGTTGGATATCATTTAGTTTCCACCAGATTTTGCCACATGTACAATCTAGAAGACTCTATGGTTGAACTTAAGCATAATGCACAAACCTCAAAACACAAGCACTTCGTCTTTGTTCTAGAATCTTCCGTATTATAATTGCCCAAATGTTTTTCTACATGATTTTTTTACTTTATGCCTTACAACGCACAATTCCATGAATCTTAAAATAGATTAGCTTTCTTATAAAAATTAGATGATTTTGAATGAAATGAACTATAAGAATTAAACGAACATCTACATCATGCATATATGACTCAAAGGTTACATGCTATAATGTGGTATTTATTCATAATTTGGTTGCCAAATCTCATGCGTGCAATGCACGCGTACCTTACTAGTCTAAATGGTGTCTGTGTGTGTTGTGCGTGTTAAATACATTGTATGTAGTATATCACACTAGTCTAAATTGTCTTTTTTTGGTACACGTTAAGCTTGTTCTCCCGAAATTTCAAGCCGCGCCTTTTTATGCCGAAATTTCAAGCTAGCATCTCTGTCTATCGTGCTGCGAAACTCCCGCCTCTTCAACCCGTGCCTTGTTAGCCCGAAATATTTAAGATATATCTTTGTCTCGCTGTGCTCCGACAACTCCCTCCATCTCAACCTGCGCCTTGCTATTCCAAAATTACAACGTGCGCGAAAAATCCCACCTCTTGTGAAATCCCGACACGCGAAATGCCCGTGATACCCCTGAACCGAAAGAACTGCCTCAAATCAGTGGGGGTACTTTCGTAACTTACCCCACATTTCGGACAAGCGCGTCCCTAAGCCATGGTTCCCCACTACCATCCCATCCGCCCACCCATTCATACACCGAGGCCGGCAAAACCCGCGAAGCCCCACACCCTCCTTCGTCCGCCACCCAGCCGGAGGCTCTTCCCCGACGATGTCGTCCACAGCAACACCTCGACGTCCCTCATCCATCGTACCAGATGAGGACCCGTCATCGATCTGGTCGTCCCGCTGGTTCAGCCACCCCGTCCTCCACCTCCAAGGAGCTGCCCCGATGTTCCCCTCATCTTTCACGCCACCTCCTTTCCCACACCACCGTCTTCACCTGCACCACCGGAAGAGCATAATCATCGCCATTTCCTCGGATGAAGCTATGGCCTAATCGGCGCTACCAAAGAGGTTGTACACTAATCACCACATTTTCTTCTTGGTTCGATCTCACGGTGCTATCGGCACTCGGTCCCGAGCCGACACGGTGTGGCTCCATCCACGCCGGCGTCGTCGGCCACTTCCTCCATGACGCCGCTCCCTCGGCGGCGATGTCCACATCAGTAGGAGCTGCTGCTGCTTTAGCTCTCGCTCGCGCTATTGCTGTGCTCTTGCTCCCGATCCCCTGCCTGGTCTGCTCTTGCTCGCGCTCCTACTCTCGCTCCTGCTCTCGCTCTTGCTTGCGATGCTGCTCCGATTTAGCTA
>NC_041392.1:529076304-529092347 GCF_002162155.2 Triticum dicoccoides
GACTGGTGGTGGGGACTGTTTTCGGGGCAGGCGGGGCGGCGCACCGCCGGCCGTGGGCGGCGGGGGGCGGTTGTTTGGCCGGTGGTGGCTGACGGCTCAAGGGGGTGGAGGTTGAAGATGAACTGGAGGCCCTTGATTTCGTATCCAATGGCTGCAAAATCGACTGACCAGAGATGAAAAAGTCAGTCGACTGACTTGTAGCCTCACCTCTAGTGCGTTTAGTTTCGACAGTAAAATTCAGTTTCGACAATTAAGTTCAGTTTCGATAGTTAAATTCAGTTTCGACAGTTAAGTTCAGAGATGAGCGACTGATGTATACATCTAACACTTTGTGGTTATGTATTTTACGTCATCTATTGGAGATGCTATTAGAATTCCACTCAGGTTAAGGTTGTCTCTCTTGTCCTGCTTCAGCCTCGGTGTCGTACAACTCACCGGAGCTGCTCCAACGACGAAACCCTCCATCGCAGTGGAGCAGTACCTCGGGCTCTATCTCCAGACACCTAAGATCTTCTTCCCCTCCTCCGACAGCCAAGTCAGCCGGAGCATCCTCACCGGCCAAGCCAATCACGCTGAGATCGACATGGCTTCGCCAAAGAGGTTGTACACTTCTTGTGGTCTGATTTAATCTCAACATGCTTCTTTGCATCCTGTGATCTTCCAATTCTTGTGAACCAAACACCCAGATTGGCAGAAATCCCATGTTTTTAAATTCTCCGTTTTGCACGTGCATTCCGATCCTATTCCTGTCTATTTCCTATCCCCGCATTGTTAGAATCCTCAAATTCAAACAAGCCCTTACACAATTACTTCTGTTACAGATATGTCTCAAGGAAAACCTTGTGTGGTTTGTCCTGCTCCTGCGGTGCTGTGTTCCACCCCAGCTCAGCTGCTCCAACGACGGAAGGGTTCACCACAACAGTGATCCGCTCTCCAGACTATCTTTCGCCGCCTCAGATCTTCTTCCCCGCCGCCGGCAGCCAAGACAACTGCATTACCATCATCAACTGAGCAGATGACCTTGAGTACTACACGGGTCTGCAAGAGAGGTCGCACTCTTCCGTGTCTGCTTACGTTATGCATCGCTTAATATGATGACATGCTACTTTCTCGTCGTGTTCACCTATTAGACTCCGACTCAGGTCCAAACTTATGCTGAAACTTGAGTTTTTAAATGGTTCTGGGGTACATATTGGGGCAGCAATCAATACTATCTATCTACTATCTGGTTAATCTCGGGTGTCTACTATGAGTTTCTTGTTGGGTGCAAACAAACATTAAAAGAGCCATTATCTGTATTTTTTAACTAAAGCTATTATTTGCTTGCTATCATTTGTTTTGGGTCTATCCAGAGTTTGCTACCATCACTCTGGATTTGTGCATGCACTCCTTACATAATCTCACTATGTTTTATTCCTATGCATGTCAGTTATTGTACACAATGGAACTGAACATGTAGAGCAAAAGAGACGAGCCTTGCGTGGCAATAAAATTTCATGCAGACGTTGCTCCATGGTGGGCGCAAAGGCATCCCCCCTCCACCCATTTCAGATCGTAATCAAGAGGAAGATAACTGTTCTGAGGGGGACTCAGAAGCAGAAGACCACTCCTATTTACCCCATGAGGTCTTCGCTCTAACTTGGCATGCTGATGTTGGTAATATCATGCATATGGTGTCTTGCATTGCTTACTGTATACATCAAAGATGTCATCTGCTTAGTTTAGACATGCTTTGTGTCAATGCCATCTGTTTAGTTTCTTTATCATATATGTGAATCATGCAATGCCATCTTGTTTAGCCAGGCATCATATATGTGAATTTTGCAATGCCACCCTAGTTAGCCAGTCATCTTATATGTGAATTATATCATGACATCATTTTTTATTATGTGTTAAATTTGTCAACAATTTTAGTACATTCAATTACTCTTCCTGTGCATCAGCCATTCGCCACGGTCATGGAAAAATCTGGAGTGGAAACAAGGTCTTCAGAGCACACAATGCTATCTGACGAAGCGCATGTCTTGCTGGTTACAAATAGCTCCTCAGAGGAGGATTCAGAGACAGATGACCAGTCATATTCCCCCCCCCCCCCGAGGTGCATGCTCTAACTTGGCAGGGTTATGATGCTCATATCGTGCATATGGTATCTTGCATTGCTATGTCATTTGCTTAGTTTAGACATGCTTTGTGTGAATGCCACCTGTTTAGTGTCTAATTACCATATATGTGAATTATGCAATGCCATCTTGTTGCAAGACATTATATATGTGAATTATGCAATGCTATCTTGTTGCAAGGCATTATATCACTACTAGAAAAAAGGTTGTTAGTGGCGCACCTATTTTGGCTATTAATGGCGCACTATAGGTGTGCCACTATTATCACGCCACTACTAATAAATAGTAATGGCGCACGCCTGGTGCGCCACTGTTAATCTACATAACAGTGGTGCATCACCTGGTGCGCCATTACTATCCCAGACACTAATGACGCAGCTAAAGTGCGCCATTACTAGGCCCAGAAGTGCGCCCTTGCTGTTACTCCAAGGGGCCATGTGTACCTTGTGCTCTAGGTTACTAATGGCGCACTTTTAGATAATGCGCCACTGGTGTGTTTATTTCGGCATGCCACTAAAGTGCAATATGGTGCGCCACTACTATGAATATTAGGAATTATTTTTTTGCTTTTCTGATATTTGCACAGGTTACAAAATACATTACAACACAGAATATAAACAACACAACATATAAACAGCAGATTTATCGAATACAATAGAAGATTAGTCTCTGAATACAATTCATCATATTAGTCTCCGAATTCAAAATACCAAACAAAGTTAGAACATTACAAGTCTCGAGACCACGAGTAGCGAGTTTATCTTCACATTACAAGTCGATATCTAAACTACCATCACATAGAAGAGGGTTGCGGTCACTGTCGGTGTCAAAACCGGCGGATCTCGGGTAGGGGGTCCCGAACTGTGCATCTAAGGCGGATGGTAACAGGAGGCAGGGGACACGATGTTTTACCCAGGTCCAGGCCCTCTTGATGGAGGTAAAACCCTACATCCTGCTTGATTATTCTTGATAATATGAGTAGTACAAGAGTTGATCTACCACGAGATCGGAGAGGTTAAACCCTAGAAGCTAGCCTATGGTATGATTTTATGTTGTCCTACGGACTAAAACCTTCCAGTTTATGTAGACACCGGAGGGGGCTAGGGTTACACAAGGTCGGTTACAAAGGAGGAGATATACATATCCGTATTGCCTAGCTTGCCTTCCACGCCAAGTAGAGTCCCATCCGGACATGGGACGAAGTCTTCAATCTTGTATCTTCATAGTCCAACAGTCCGGCCAAAGGATATAGTCCGGCTGTCCGGAGAACCCCTAATCCAGGACTCCCTCAGTAGCCCCTGAACCAGGCTTCAATGACGATGAGTCCGGCGCGCAGTGTTGTCTTCGGCATTGCAAGGCGGGTTCCTCCTCCGAATACACCACAGAAGAGTTTTGAATACAAGGATAGTGTCCGACCCTGCAAAATAAGTTCCACATACCACTGTAGAGAGAATAATATTTCCACGAATCCAATCTGCTGGCACGTTTCGGCAACATGATATCATGCCATGGCCCGGTAATTATTCGAACCATTTTTCCTTAACCAGCCCTGTACATAACGCGAGGCGGTTTCTTGACACGTCTTGTCAAAGTAGATATCCTGTCCCCCTTATTACGGGATCCTCATTAGTACGGACGTAGGTAACCCAACCGTGCCTAGGACTCCTAGATTTTAGGCAAGTCCCAAACGGCCACGAGGAGGACGCTTGATATTCACCCTCTTTATAAAGGGACAAGGCATTTACTTCTTCCCTCCTGTGCTCAATCGAATCCTTCCCCCGCCTCGAGTTCTAACACCCAAAGCTTAGGTCAGGTGCTTCAGACCTTCAATCATGTCCGGATCCAGCATTCAAGGCCGGTAGATGCCTTCCTCCGTCATGGAGGAGGATATGAAGAAGTTGAGGGAGGCCAGATACCTGACCGCTGAAATTTCACATAGGCTGCCTGCCCGAGGGCAGGTCATCCCTACTCCTGAACCCAATGAGAGCGTTGTGTTCGTCTCCCACTTCCTCCGAGGACTAGGCCTCGCTCTGGATCCTTTTGTCAGGGGTCTTATGTTTTATTATGGGCTGGATTTTCACGACCTAGCCCCGGATTCCATCCTTCACATCTCTTCATTTATTGTCGTTTGTGAGGCCTTCCTCTACATTACCCCTCACTTCGGCCTGTGGCTCAAGACCTTTGACGTGAAGCCGAAGACGGTCGAGGGGCAGTACGCAGCGTGTGGAGGTGCTCTAATAAGCAAAATTGCTGGCGCTCCATGGCCGTAGGGCTCCTTTCCAGAGGTGTCCGGATTGTGGCAACGGGAGTGGTTTTATGTCACAGCTCCCCAAAGTGCCAAGTGGGTAGCCGCCCCTACCTTCCGCTCGGGCCCTCCACCCCAACTGATGCCATGGATCAGCAGGGGGCTGAGCTGGGGCCCGACCAAGGACGTGCCCATACTGCAGAGCCGCATCCAAGATCTCTTCGAGGGAGATTTTAGTCTGGTTATGGTAATGCAAGTCATGCTGGTTCGTCGAGTCCAGCCTTGCAAACGCCCGCCCCTCCGCATGTGGGATTTCAACCCGGAAGGACCGCGCACTATTCAGAATTTCCTCGGCCTAACGCACGAGGAGATGTATAAATCATCCTTCGGACCCCAAATAGACTGTCCGGACACTACCGAGGATGTGGGCCTAAGTAGCAACCGCACCGCGGCCCAAGTAAGTAATCCCATGGCCGAACACACTATCCTTTTTTTATCATGACATTGTTCTGAAGAATCGCTCTTTGACCAGGACTGGATAACAAAGGCGAAGATGATCTGGTGTTCGACCCCCCCTTCCTGAAGGCTTAGACAATCCGGTGCTGGAAAAGATGCTCGAGCCAGCACCTTGCCTGGTGCCCTCAAAGGAAGATGAAGGGGGGAATAAAGAGGGCGAAAGCGGGCCTCCACCGCTACCTATTCCAACCGAGGGAATGAGCGTCTCTGTGAGGGAGGACAACCCAGGGGAAAAATCTAACATGCTCTCGCCCCGGGGAAGGAAGAGGACTACCTCTGAAGATTCGGAAACCAAGGCTTCCAAACGGGAGAAGAAATATCCACTGGAGGGTCCTGCCCCGGAGGGTGCTCTTGCCACACAATGTCCGGGCGGGGATCAGCCCTCTAACGAGCTGTAAGTAATCAAAAAGTACTTAATAGTGAAGATATCCTACCTTACTTCTGAGGGAAATAACCAAAGCATTTATCTTGCAGTTCGGATCTTAGCCCTTCCCAGCAGAGCTCGTCTTCGGGGGATCTTCTTCCGGAGATGATGGAGAGCGAAACGCCTCCCCCGGACTCCCCAGCTCAAGAAGTGGGCGACCTTGAAGTGTCGTCGCGGAGGGTCTCTCCGGATCCGGCGAGGCCAGAAGACAATCCTATGGTCACCCGAAGTCCCCAGTATCCAGCTCTTGAAGAGAGCCACCGAAAGAGTCCGACACCGTCTGGTATGCGGTCGGACGTACTGAGGGATCTGCTAGAGCGAGCGACTATCTCAGAAGAGCACCGTACATTGATGGGTACGGTGGTTGAAAGGATTTCGTCCGCCGAAAGCGGGTTGTATGAAGCCTTTATGAGTCTACTGACGAGTTTTGAGGTACGTGAAATGATGTACATTTTTTACAGTACCGCACATTTTAAGGTGTGCCCTGTGTAGATAGTAGCCCCTGAGACTCTGGTTGTCGTCGAGAACGGCAGCAAACAGAGGATCGTAGTCCCAGGTAATAACCAGACCGCCTTTATGTGCAGGTGGTTGAAGCTCCGGTGGCTAGCCGGACTGATGGGTTTGCTGGACTAAAGCGGCAACTGGATGCGGCGGATGCCGACATTGTGCTTGTCAACAAGCGGCTTGACGAGGCTCAGGGTGCGTGATTGTTGTGGTGATCGTCACATAATAAGAGTAGCGTGATGCTAGTATCTTTAATATGTTGTGACTGCAGATGGAGCTGCCACCATGGAGGCCCTTCGGACGGAGCTTGCCCGAGCCAAGGAGCAAGTAAGGAGTAGTAATGCGGCCGCTTTGAAGGCGGCCAGTGAGTTAAGAGCCGAAACGGCCGCGCATTGCGAGAGCAAAGAGAAAATGGCCAAGATGGCTGTAAAGTTAAAAGACACTGCCGACCGTTGCCAGCTTCTTGAAGAAGAAAACCGGGCGAAGGCGGCGGTCCTGGAAAAGGCCACGATAGTGACCAAAGACACCCGCTCTACGATCAGAGTGAAGAAGGAGGAGCTGCGTCAAGCCGGGGATATCACGGCTGGGAAACCCTTCATGCTGCGGAGGAAGTTTGGAGATCCTCAGTATGCCCCTCTGGACCAGCTATGGAGTTCGGTGGACGCATATCTGGACTTGGCGGCGAGTGCCGTCGATGCGGCCGAATACTTCCAAGATCAAACAGATTGTGAAGTGGACAAGCTATTCTGGTCACAATTTAATGTTCCAGAGCGTCCGCTTCCATTGACTGATCGGCTTGCCGAATGGGCTGAGCTGAATAGATTGTCCGGACTCGCCATGAGGTCTGTTGTGGATTATCTGTGGCCGGAAAGGCCAAAGCCGAACAACTATTTTAGTTTGGTGCAGCAGTTCCTTGGTGCGGTGCCGCGCATTAATGCGATGAAGAGGTCGGTGTGCATAGAAGGCTCACGGATGGCCCTTGCCCGTGTCAAAACATACTGGGTGGAGATGGATGCCACCACTGTCGCGGCGCATGGTTCGGCCATAGGCTGAGTGGCTGCCGAGCACTATTTTGAAGGAGTTCTTGAAGGCGCTTGTTCGATAGAGGCCCAGTGCTCGAAGAATATTATGTTTGAACGACATGTATTCCCATTGTAAAAACAATGTTTTATTAAGTTTATCAAAGCTGTATTTATACTTTTGCCTGAAAGTATTATGATGCCTCTTGTGCGGCCGTTCATGTATATATGTATATAACCTGAAAGATTGCAGTCGTCGGCTTCAGCCCCCATGCATATAATGCAGGGGTGTTCGCAGAAGACGCATGTTCACACTTGATCCAACGTCTTTGTCCATTAAGGAGGTGATAGCGCAGTGAACTAGCCAACCGGACTATAATGCTTTAACACTTTCACTTAGCCAGAGGAGTTTGACAGTGGGGCGACTATATAGCCCCTGGTGGCTCTGCACTCATCCAAATTCGGGGTGCATACATGCCTGGCCAGGAAATGGCCCTTCGTTAAAGCGGAGGAATCCCGAAGATTCCGGTAGGTCATCGAGTGGTTGACCAGTCTCACGCTATATCATGACAGTCAGTTTTTGTCTTTCTCTACTGAGCTGCTCGTCCAGATGAATCAGGGCACAATCGCAATAGTTCTCCTGGTGCCGCCTTAGCCGATAGAGCAGAACGTAAGGCAGCAAAACACAGGAGCTGGGCAAACCCAACATTTGACCAAAGACATGATTCGGAGCTGATGCATATAAGGCCAAATTCACGACGCCGAACACTCCCTAAGGTATTCGGTCTTTATGGTGTGAACCGAGCCTAGACAGTGCCCTTTGTAATAAGCCCCCGGTGTCCAGGTACGCGCAATATTCTGGCGTGGCCACATGCCAATACGTTAGCATCCTTCTCAATTGTACTGAGAATCCGGGGGATGTGTATCAACAAGAGACAGTAAAAAATGTTTACGCAGGGTCTTAATCTGAAAAAGAATCCTTGGAACGGGTCCCTGCTGCACGTCTGCGCCTATGTCTCCGTTGTGCCGTATCCTGGACGGGTGTAGCACGATGGTCATCTGTAAAAGAGAGGAACTTTGTTGAAAAGTTGCCGTGCAAAAAGGTAGGTTGTACTAAAGAAAATATGTACAGTTCAAGATGAGTAAAGTTGAGCCTAATTGCTGCTTGTTTGCGCACGTTGAGCCCCTTGTCTCGTAATAGGGGTATAGCCATCAAACCAGTATCAATTATATATAACTGCGCCGGACTCGTCCAACCATGTCTGTGGTCTTAACGACCTGTCAGATGCTTTAGTTAGTGAGGCCGTTTAGTGTGCGGCTGCTGAGGCAGCCGCACAGTCTTCTGCGCGCAAGGAGCGCTCATTATTTCCATTTACTGTAATGATGCCGCGTGTACCGGGCATATTAAGCATGAGGGATGCGTAATGCAGTATTGCATTAAAGCGAGCGAAAGCTTCGCATCCGAGTAGTTCTTGATAGCCGCTTTGGAACGGAGCGATGTGGAAGGTTAATTTTTCGCTGCTGAAGTTATCGGGGAAGCCGAATATAACCTCTAGTAGCATGGAGCCCGTGCAATGGGCTTTTGGGCCTGGCGTTACTCCTTTAAAGGTAGTATTGCTATGGCTAATTTTTGCTGGGTCTATCCCCATGTTGTGTACTGTGTCCTAATATATCCGATTTAAACTGCTACCGCCGTCCATCAAAACTCGTGTGAAGTGGTATCCGTCAATTATTGGGTCTAACACCAAGGCAGCCCATCCTGCACGCCGGACACTTGCTGAGTAATCCCGATGGTCAAAAGTGATCGGTTGGGATGACCAGTGGCAGAATTCCAGGGTGATAGGCCCTGGGGCATGTGTCTCTGGGAGTGCCGCTTTGTTTCTCCCCTTTATTACGTGTAACACGTTGACTGTTTTAACTTTAGGTGGGAATTTCTTCTGTTCCCCAGTGCTTTGCTTGCGAGGCTCGTCCTCACACTATTAGGAAAAGGCCTACTAATGGCGCACCAGTTTTGCCTACTAATGGCGCATCGCTGGTGCGCCATTAGTATCACGCCAATTATTACTAATGGCGCACCACTGGTGCGCCATTAGTATCTGGTATACTAATGGCGCACCACCCAGTGCGCCATTAGTATATAACACCATGCGCCATTAGTATGCCTCCCAGGGGCCATATTTAACCATGTGCTTTGGCACACTAATGGCGCACTGCGGATGGATGCGCCATTAGTATACTTGTCATACTAATGGCGCAGTCTTTGGTGATGCGCCATTAGTATACTTTGGCATACTAATGGCGCACTCTCTAGTGATGCGCCATTAGTATGAATATTAGGTTTTATTTTTTTTACTTTTCTGATTTTTGCACAGGTTACAAAATATATTATTTGACAGAATATAGACAGTAGCACACAGCAACAACAGATTCATCAAATACAATAGAAGATTAGTCTCCAAATAAAATTCATCATATTAGCCTCTAAATTCAAAAGACCGAACAAAGATAAAACATTACAAGTCTCGAGACCGTGAGTATCGAGTTTGTCTTCACATTACAAGTCGATATCGATCATCTAAACTACCATCACATAGAAGAGAGCTGCGGTCATCACGATGAGCATCATCGCGATGAAACTGGTCTTCATCCGGTTCCTCCAACGCTCCCTCCTCTCTCCCGCTAGATAGCGGGCGTATCTACATTCCGCCTCTGCCCTAGTGATGTACCCTTTGTAACTGTTACCGCTAAAACGGTGAACCTGTCTCTAACACTCCTCCCAGTCATCGTAGACTCCAGGAACCTTACCCTTGTACACGACATACGACGGCATCTCTATGCACAAGCCAAACAACAGACAATACATACATAAGCAATATATAAGTATGCAACAAAAGGATCGGAAGAGAAAAGCAAGACATTAATAGCACGATTCATGGTCCTACTAATAAATAGCATCGATTACATCTAAGTTGAACGACTATCCAAACCAAAGAGACATAAAATTCATTAAAGTTTAATTACAACATGAGCCAATCAATGTTTCAGAAGTACACATCACTACTTTCGACTCGACTCATGGACAGGAGCGTGGATGAAGCCTCCGTCTGTCGTGATGGTCATGAAATCGCGGGCGTTGTCAGCCTGCATTTATAGCATTCCGTCTATCTCAATGTTGGACGGTTGATATCTGAGGAAGAACTGCCCTGAGGTATGAAGGACATCTTGATGGATGATGTCCGCAAACTCCGACTGGATGCGAAAGAATTCTTGTGTGATGTCCGCGTCCTGGATTGCCGACAAGCTCGCGGTCTTTGAGATTATTTGGTAGCAGAAGGTGATGATGGTCCCTTACGATCGCCCGCATGTGATGGAGGGCCTAGTAGGCATCCTTCTGACCGCCAGGCAGCTGCTTAACGCAGCAGAACATCGTATTGTGGGCGAACACGTGCTTGCTGTACTTACAAACTGCCCTAGTGAAGGTGCCTCCAGATTTGGCGTAGCCGGGGAGAACATCATCAAGAACTTTCTTGATACTTGTGTAGTCTATCTTGGAGTTACGGTTCGGGTCGAAATACGTGGCCATGGAATATTTCGGGCTTAAGAGGATGAGTGTGCAACGTGTGTCACTGCACAGAACATGGAATGTTAGAAAAAAAGAACGATCGAAATCTAAGAAATCATATGTTACGGGGCAGTGAAGGGATGACTTACTTGGGAAAGTAAGCCACAAGGAAGTTATCCTTATCTGGGTTTGCCAGAATGACGTCTTCGAGGTGTGAACTCGCGACTTGGCGGTCCCCAGCACTGGTCAAGAGCTTGGCACGCATGTAGAAGGGGTCGACGATCATGATGTCCGGGGTCTTGTCTCTAATGATCCGCATCTCCATACTCAGCGAAAACAGCCGAACGAAGGTGTAGTGCAGTGGATGAAGGTTGAACATAGCAAAGATGTCATCAAACCGTAGGACGATCGTACCCCCGATGGCGCCATCCACAAAGCCCTTGCCCTCTGGCACCTTGGCCACGAAAACCGGGTATGCCACATCATTCTCTCTGAGACGCCGCTTCTCCAAAGAAAGAACACTGTCGTGCAGACTCCGCATAGCACCGGTTGCAGCATTGAGCATATTTGTCGGTAGCATCGCCCTACCCGCCACATGCACCCTCCTCAAGATATCCTTAGGTGAAGGTGGCCCGTCCTGAGCACGGATCGTACTCGGTGCCGGCTGGCTCGCACCGGCGCCCTTTTTAGTCTGCCATTTCCGGCCCTTCTTCTTGATCTGCTGTAATGGGACCGAGTTCTGCTCACAGACCGCCTTCTTGAGCGTGTGGGGGCTGATAATATTTGGCACCTCCGCTATTTGAGGCTCGATGAAGGCGACATCTAGAGGCGTCTCCTGAGAACTGAACGCCAGACGACGCCTGTTGCAATTGGGTTTCTCTGCCGTACCAGCTAGATCGCGGTCGTCTTGTTTGGGTTCTTGAGAAGGAGGCCCGCAGAACTCGTCACCGCACCCATGTTCGACAAAGTACTTATCGACGTTGGCAAATGTACCATCATCGTTGTCGTTGTCATCCGGATTCTGTGCCATATGCATGTCCGGATCCTGTGCCATAGGGATGTCTGGCATGTCCGGTAGCGTTGCGGCGTTCTAGCCATGGCTTGGCACCGGCACGACTGGCGGTCTTGTATGTGGGGTGGTGTCCCCCGCCCCCAAACGAATCTGGCTCTTCGGCCAAAGCAGGGGCCAGCTTACGCAGGCGCTGAGGGTCATCTCATCTTCTTCGTCGGCCCCAGCGGGTCGAATCGGAGGTAACAGCTCGTCGCAGCCTGGCAGCACCCGAACCATTTCAACCCTATACATTGTGGGTGGCATCGGATTACCGTGGAACACGGGGTTGCCCGGTTGAACGATTCTGCCCTTGGCGACATCGACCAACTCGCCGCCCATGAAGTGCAGGAGAGTGCAAGGAACGTCGGCGACGCCCTGCGAAAACATGTAGGGCGTCAGGGATGCCCAGTCAAAGGCAAGGATATGAAGTCCTCGACCGAGAGGCTTAGTTACCGTGATGCCGTCGAGCTCGGCTAATGTCGAGGCACCGCCAACGGCAGGCGTGCAACTGACGGAGGGGCCAATTGCTTGCAAGGTGCCGGCCGGCGTACACCTGGGTGCATTAAGCTCCAATGCCGGCGTCGGAGACACCAATACCGCCGCTGCCGGAGACACCAATGGCGCCGCCGCCGTAGACACCAATACCGCCGCCGCCGGAGACACCAATGGTGCCGCCTGCGCGTTGTGCGAGTTGCTAGCCGTGAAGCTGGGAATCGGGGGCGGCCCCTATTGGCCACCCGCAATCCACATCGTTATCCCATGAATCAAGGTAGGCATAATGCCGGTGAGCGTCGATCCCAGTTGTTGTTGCACTTGCTCTTGGACCATCTCCGGAATCCGCGCCACTTGCACCTTGAGTGCTTCAACCTCGCGCGACTGGATTTCCGAGCTGGTCTTTTTCTCCTTTCGCCCACCAGCGGCATAGTATGACGACCATTTTGTGGACAAGCCTTTGTCGGCCACACGACCAGCTGACGTCGGCTTATTGAGCTTATCCCTGTTTTTCATTACGTTCAGCGCCGTATTCAAAGGGGTGTCGAAAGGGGAGCTCTGAGACAACCCCGCGCTACTGCTTTGTTTGTCCCGCGGAAGGAACGTGAACCATTTAGAAATATTGGGGATTAATTAGAATGCAACCATATGGAGCTAATTACACGGGGGTGTATTCCTTACCAGAACAAGCTCAAGCTCCTTGGTCTTCGGATCCGTGGTAAGCTCCTTTGTTACCGGGTCCTCCTTGTACCGGGCCCTGAGAAAGTTCCTGGTCTGCTTGTCACTGTATTTCTCGAAGCGGGGCAGTAGGACTTGCTCGGCATGCTCCACGTCCTCCTTGTCCCATACAGGCTCCGCCACTCTGTAACTGCCGGGACCGAGTTGGTGGACCCCTATGTTCAAGTGCCGCATTTCTTTCCCCCACTGACTTGATTCGGAGGTTGCGGGGCTATTGCACTTGATCTTGAACTCCTTGTATTCATCTTCGCTAATCAAAGGATATTTCGCCTTGATCTTCTCATAACTATCACCTTTGTCAATCATTGCCTTCACCGTGCTTTTCCAAGTAGACAGGGCCGTGCTCACCGTCGTGAGGGCGGCACCGTTCACTTTATTACTTGAGAGGCGTGTGTTTGCGAACCCAGCGGGGAACTTGTATTGTTCATGCAGCTTCGTGAAGAGGAGGTTGTGCAAATTCCCTCGGTCCTTATGCCTTAGGTTCTCGGTGTTGATCGAGGCGGTGCTCCGCAGAATGCACCCGAGCTGAATCGAGTACCCCTTGACTACGTGTTTGGGCGCCGTCGGATGCCCGTCGGAGTTCACTTCAGTAAATTCCTCCCTGACGGTGCCGAGCACGTTTGGGCACCGGTCCTTCCGTTGCCTCTTCGGTTGGCTGCCATCTGTGCGTGCGCCGCCATCATCAGTGGTGGCATCCGCGGCACCATCATCAGTGGTGTCATCCCCGACGCCACTAGGGGTTGTGTAGTCAGGATCGGTGTCTTTCGTGGCGTCCTCATAGCGGTGAGGTTCTTCCTCCAACTCCTGGGACAGCTCCCAGAATTGCTTGCCGCCCGAACCGCCGGCCTCATCGTTGTGGGCCATGTTTCTCTCTAAATAGGAAAAAAGTTTGGTCAAAAAGTTGGTTATTGTCAAGGAACAAGATCATGGTCTCATTATTTAGGGTTCGTCTACACCAAGGCATCCTAAAAGCTAAGCTTTTATCATTTAGGGTTTGTCGACACCGAGGCACCCTAAAAGCCTAAGCGTACATCATTTAGGTTCTCATCGACACTGAGGCACCCTATAGAAGCCAAGTTAAGTTTTCAGCACTTAGGGTTTATCGATGCCGAGGCACCCTAGGTTGGGCCTAATCACTTGGCACTAATCACTTGGCTCTATTGCCACCTATGTTGGGTTTATCATCTAGGGTTTATCGATGCTAAGGAGAATTCTAAGTTGGGCCTAATCACTTGGCTCTATTGCCACCTATGGTTTAATGCATCAAGAATGGCGGGGCAGTTGATCCTACTTAACCAAGTACTAAGATACCCCGGCCCATGCATTAGTCGCAAGTACCCCATATGTCCTATTTTTAGCAAAGTCATGCTAAAATTCACGGAAAATTTCAGCATGACCTTTGCTGAAAATAGGACATATGGAGTACCCGAATTTGCCGGAACGGAAGTTAATCGACATTCCGGCAAACTCAAGGGCCTCTCGGCGTACCTGCAAATTCATCACGACACAATGGTCGGAGACAAAACCCAGCCACAGACCATATGGTCCTCTACTTTCATATGGAAAAAATCAGCTCAACTTATGTGAGCTTCCATTCCAGATATAATAGGTCACCAAACAAAAAATCATCCAGATATAATGGTACAACAAAGAAATAGCTTAATCCATGCCTCAGCTTATGAACAGTCATTACTTCAAATACAGAAGAAGGAACAATTTATTTGTGACATTGTTACAAATGATGACAGAATAAAGCAACACCCTGCACTAGCCTAAAAACAAGTGAAGTTTCACCCATATAAGAACAACTTTATAAAATTAGAGAAGTTGCTAAATTTTTTGTATCCTTCATATACACTGGAGTACAATGCTTTATAATGTTCCATCATCATTACATAAAATTGACAATTGTCCATAACAGTTA
This sequence comes from Triticum dicoccoides, assembly GCF_002162155.2. Lineage (NCBI taxonomy): Eukaryota > Viridiplantae > Streptophyta > Magnoliopsida > Poales > Poaceae > Triticum > Triticum dicoccoides. Next base: position 529,090,900 of record NC_041392.1, read on the forward strand.
ACTGAAATTTTTGCCTCATAGCTTGGGTGGGTTAAGTACTAGGAGACTTTGTAATGTGCAGTACAGGTGCAGTAACAGGCTTCTGAGTTAAGAAAACATTTCTGTTTGATTTTCAGTAAAAAGGCTTAAGAACTCAAACATTGCAAGCATAAAATTACTCCAAGAAATTTACTCCTGCAAGCACAAAATACAATCAAGAAATCCAAGAAACACATGGTCTTGAGGATATTCTTTATGACTGATTATTTCAGTTTTACATGCAGATTTTGACCAAAAACACATGGTCTTTTTAATAGTTTTCAGTTTGGACAGAATACTGAAAACTACAGTTTGGACAGAATACACATTGGTCTTCTAGTTACAAAACAAAACTGACATATTTCTAGATGCCATAATCAGATCAAAATTTCAAACCACACACTTACTTTCAACTATAAACAAAACTGACTTGCTGTTAATGAAACTCATGGTGGAAGTAACTACTAGCAGCATGTCATTATCATGGCAGTCCACTATATATTTTTATGACAAAATACATCATTATCAGGGCACATTATGGCCATTTTCTTACATGATGCTAACTGTACCTAACTGATTTTTTTGATAGTAGCTCAAGTTTTTGACAGTAGCTCCTAACTGTACCTAACTGAATTTTTTGACAGTAGCTCAAGTTTTTGAAAGTAGCTCAAGTTTTTGATACAATTTGCGTAACATAACAATATATGCATCTTAATATAACACCATCTCCTAACAGAAATAGTATCCAGATCTACTAGGGGGCAAAGTAGAACTGATATTCTTTTGCTGACCTCTAGTACAAGGTATAGAAGAGGAGGTAAGAGAAGAAATAGTGACATTTCTCTTAGCAGGAGACTTTTTCTTTCTTCTAGAAACTACAGTAAATTTCTCCTCCTCTTCCACTACAGTATCATGCCAACTTAGACACAGGGAGGCGACATTTCCATTCGAGTCATGAATATCTAAACAGTGTTCAGTTTTCTTACTAATTTGTTCCCTGGATAATTCCAATTCCTTGAGAACATGAATAAAATCAAAATTATCCAGAGGTACATCAACACCCATCATTGATGCTCTAAACATAATCTGCTTATCTACTTAATTCCCCAACCCTAGCTACTTAATTCTCCAACCCTTAACCCTAGAAAACATCTTAGAAGGAAATCAAGAGGGGGAAGAGGGGGAAGCGGCTCGGGTGCTCACTGGGGAGGTCGAGGGCGACTCGGGGTAGCCGGAGCTAGTCGAGGCGGTGACGATGGTGGCCGAGGCGTAGGAAATCGGCGGGCGTCGAAGGGATGGCTCGAGGGTGTCCGAGCTCGTCCGGGTCCTCATAGTCGAAGAGGAAGACAACGGCGGTCCTCCTGGGCAGGCCGCGCGGTGTTGGATGGCAAGCACGAGGTTGACGCAGGCGGGGCCGCGGGGGGAGGGGG
>NC_041392.1:529093250-529095083 GCF_002162155.2 Triticum dicoccoides
CGGGGCAGGGAGCGGGGGGTCGTTGGCGGCGGTGGTGTAGCAGGGGATGGTGCGGTGGGTCGTCGGTGGCGGTGGAGCTAGCAGGAAGGGTGCGGGTGGGATCGAGATCGAGATGGAGGGGGAATCGAGATCGAGATGGAGGGGGATCGAGATCGAGTGTCCTCATGAATATTCAATATTTTATCATATTAAATATGAAAAAATATCATCACATTTGAAAAAATATTCATGAATTCAAAAAGTGCCCATGAAATTTAAAAATATTCATGATATCAAAAAGTGCCCATGAAATACAACCGAGAAATGAAGACTACGATTTAAATACAGTCGATCTTACCTAGCTATCTGTTCATAATCTTCTTGCCCTTCTTTTTTGCAAATGGAGTTCTTTGGTGGAACAGACGTCCTTTAGGTAGGGTGGTCCTGCTTCTTCTTGTCGTGTATGCTGCTACTTCATCGTCGTCGTCATGTTCGATCTTCGGGTCGCCGTACTTGTCGAAGTCTTGCTCATTGGCTACTCCATCCATTCCGATGATCTTCCTTTTGCCTCTCCTCACGACAACACGACTGGGCTTTGACGGGTCGGTAATGAAGAAGCATTGGTCCACTTGGGAAGCCAGTACCCATGGCTCATTTTTCGCGGTGACGTTTGCACCCGCGGTCTTGGATTTGGCTTCGGGTATAACCATGGTGGTGAAATACCGGTCTTCTTTTAGGACGCTCTTGGCCCATCTGACACGGAACATCGGGACCTTCTCTCCAGCGTAGCTCAGCTCCCAGATCTCCTCGATCCTTCTGTAGTATCTCTCCTTGTCGTTACCGGTGTAGGATTCCATCGTTACCCCGGAGTTCTGATAACCATCGCTCTTCATGTCCTTGTCCTCGGTGTAGAATGTGTAGCCGTTGATATCGTACGCCTCAAAGGTCATCAGGTTGTGCTCGGCGCCCTGTGACAAGGCGAATATGAGTTGTTCTTCCGCGGAAGAATCCTCATGTAAAGGGTACGATAGAAGCTTCTGCTTGAACCAACGCGTGAAACATGAGTTGTGCTCTTTGATTATATCTTCGTCCGTCCTCTGTTGGCCTCGGTCATTGTACGTCTTCTCAGTAAAGGTTTTGTGCTCTACCACCCAAGGATCGACCACGTCTATGTGTTGTAGCGCGACTAGGTTTGCTCTTTCAAAGTTGGCGAGTCGACCCTCGAAGTCGACATGCATTTCGCGGCGACCCTCACAGTGACCCCATCCAGCGAGCCTGCCGAGGTGCCTGTTGACGGGCAGACCAACGGGGTTCTCGATGCCTAGATAATTCGTGCAGTAGGAGATGCACTCTTCGGTCAGAAAGCCCCTGGCTATACATCCCTCTGGACGTGACATGTTGCGAACGTATCCTTTGATGACACCATTCATCCTTTCGAATGGCATCATGCTGTGCAGGAACATCGACCCGAGTTGGATGATATCCTCCACGATATGGACCAGCAGATGCACCATAACGTCGAAGAATGCGGGCGGGAAGTACATCTCAAGCTCGCATAGTATCACCACGATCTCTTCCTGTAGCCTTCTGAGTTGCCTCACGCCAACCGACTTTCGAGATAAGACGTCGAAAAAGTTGCATAGGCCAAATAGCGTTTCACGGACGTGCGCGTCCATGATCCCACGGATTGCAACTGGAAGTATCTGCGTCATCAGCACGTGACAGTCGTGAGACTTCATCCTGCTGAACTTCTGCTTCGTTGGGTCTAGGTATCTGCTTATCTTCCCTGCGTAACCGTAAGGAAGTTTTACTCCTACGAGGCAGGTGAAAAACTGCTCGATCTCCTCCTGACTT
>NC_041392.1:529095544-529129025 GCF_002162155.2 Triticum dicoccoides
GGTCTTCTTGGCCTTTTTGCCTTTGCGACGAGTTTCTGTGTCCTGCTTCGCCTCATCATCATCATCATCATCATCATCATCATCATCATTAGCGTGAAGCTCCTGCCTGATGCCCATTGATTTCAAGTCTGCCCTTGCTTTCGGCCCATCTTTGGTCCTCTCTGGCATGTTGAGCAGGGTACCAAGCAGACTCTCGCACACGTTCTTCGTGATATGCATGGCATCAAGGCTGTGAGGCACACGGTGGATCTTCCAGTACGGCAAGTCCCAGAAAACAGACCTCGTTTTCCATACCTTCAGCAGCGGCTCTGGCGCCTTTCGCTTCTTTCCTGGCTCTGGCGCCTTTTGCTTCTTTCCCGGCAGTGGGCAATCTTTCCAATTTTTCAACAGCCCATCTATTTCCTCGCTGCTCCTCGTACGCGGGCGTCTTCGGAGTTCGGTTCCACCGTCGAACAGATCCTTGCGTTTCCTCCACGAGTCATCGTCGCGAAGCCACCTTCGATGTCCCATGAACACGGTTTTCGAAGACCCGGGATCTCTATCTAGCTGGCGATACGTTGTGTCATCCATGCACCTGACGCATCCAGAAAATCCGTGGACCACCTGCCCCACGAGATATCCGTAACCGAGATAGTCGTGCACCGTCATGAGCAGTGCGGCTCTCATAGGGAAATATTATTTCTGTGCGGCGTCCCACATATTGGCTGGCGTTTTCCACAGCGTGTCTATCTCCTCTATCAGCAGCCCCAGATATAGATTGATGCCGTTCCCTGGTTGTTTCGGCCCTTCAATTAGCATACTCATGTGAATGTACTTCCTCTTCATGCACAACCAGGGGGGAAGGTTGTACATCCACACAAACACAGGCCAGGTGCTATGTGTGCTTCTCTGGCTGCCAAACGGATTGACTCCATCGGTGCTCGCGCCCAGCACGGTGTTCCTTGGATCCTTCCCAAATTCTGGGTGTTCAAAGTTCAATGCTTGCCACTGGCTCCCATCCTTAGGGTGACTCAGCATCTTGTCTTTTTTATTTATCTCCGGATCATTTGCGTCATCTTCCCGCTTCTTCTCCTCCCTATCCACGTGCCAACACATGAGCTTTGCTACCTTAGGGTGCGCGAAATACTGCTGCAGACGAGGAGTGATCGGAAAGTACCACACCACTTTTCGAGGAGCTTTCTTCCTCTTCTTGTATCAAGTGACGCCGCACACGGGACATATGGTAGACTCCGCGTGCTCGCCCCGATAAATGATGCAATTGTTCACGCCCACATGGTATTTCATGTGCGGTAAATCCAGAGGACACACGACTTTCTTCGCCTCCTCGAAATTGGTCGGGCACTTGTTCCCCCTGGGAAGACGTTCGTGCCAGAATGACATGTTCTCGTCGAAGCATGCGTCGGTCCTTTTTTGTTTTACCTTCATCTCCAAAGCCACGAGCGTTACTTTCAGGCGGGTATCCTCGGGTCTGCATCCTGCATACAATGGAGTAACCGCGTCTATCTCCAGTTGATCCAGCTTGGCTTTCTCTCGGGCGGCAGCTCTTGCGTTATCCATCTGCTTGAGAAGCAGCTCTTGAATAGGAGGGTCCTGCACCCAGCCCATCGATGGTCCATCGTCGTCTGCTCCTCCGGCATCTAGATCTTCATGATCATGCCCTTCGTCTGCTCCGGCATCTTCCTCATCATCATGTCCGGCATCTTCTACATGATGACTGTGTACAGCATCACCGTCGTGATCATGTCCTGGAGATTCTTCGTCTTCTCGCACGCCCGAGCCGCGGTGGTTGTCTTGCTACCCTTCCTCGTTTCTTGCCCGACCCCCATGGACGACTTCATAGTCATCTTCATCACCTTGCCACCGATAGCCATCCATGAAACCACGCAAGAGCAGGTGGTCCCGCACCTGCCCGGAATCCGGGTCTGCAATAAGGCTCTTCAGCTTGCATCTTCGACACGGACATCTTATCTCCATCTCGTTCTTTTGAAGCATCTCGGCCTTCGCGGAGCTCAAAAACCTATCCACGATGCCTTCGGTCATCGTGCGGACCATGGTCGCCTGCGGGGTAGAGCAAAACGATATTTTAGAACCAAGAAAAAAATTGGCATGACTTTCCCTAAAAATAGGACCAAAAAGAATGCATAGTGCCAAAATTCTTGCCGAAACGGAAATGAATCAACATTCCGGCAAAATATTGGCAACTATCGCATTTCAAATACCGGTACCTGCAAACACAAACATATATGCAACACCACAAACATATGCAACACCACAAACATACATAGATCTAGCTAGGCCACAAAAAGTGCATGTGCACGTTGTTGGAGCGAGCTAGGGAGAAAAAAAGTAGATCTACAACATGAAGATAGCTTTCCCCTTACTTACCTATCAAAAAAAGGTAATTTCAACACTTAATTTTGATGAATCTATGGTGCAAATGAGGTGAGGAGGAGGAGGCAGCCGACAAGCTTAGAGAAGGAGGTGGGGGGAATGAAGTGGGGAAAGTGAGTGTGTAGGTGTGGCTGTCCAAAAATATCTAGCTGGTCCCAGGTTACTAATGGCGCACCATAGAGACATGCGCCATTAGTAACCCAACATACTAATGGCGCACCACATAGACATGCACCATTAGTACTTTTGCAAAAAAGTAAAAAAATATTTTTTATACTAATGGCGCACTATGCAACGGTGCGCCATTAGTAGTTTTGCAAAAAAGTAAAAAAAATACAGTAGTGGCGCACTCTATGGCTGGTGCGCCATTAGTAGTTCTAACTACTAATGGCGCACTCTGCCCGGATGCGCCATTAGTATGTTTGAAAAAATGAAAAAAAAAACATTTTGTTACTAGTGGCGCACCATGTGCCTGGTGCGCCATTAGTGTCTTCCACACTAATGGCGCACCAACAGATGGTGCGCCATTAGTATATAGTAATGGCACACCACATGTCTGGTGCGCCATAGTGTCAATTCCATCTATAGCCCTTTTCCTAGCAGTGTCATCTTTGCTTGGTGTATCCTGCCCCTTATGTTCGGCGTTGAGCTTGCCGGACTGCTTGAAGACCCAACATTCTCTATGGGTATGATTTGCAGGTTTGTCGGGGGTACTATGGATCTGACATATTTGGTCCAGAATCTTGTTTAGGCTAGACAGTTCATCTCTGTTGCCTTTGGAGGGCGGCTTTTGCTGACCTGGCCGAGAGCTTCTGAATCCGGTGTTTACCGCTGTGCTCTTCAGGTTGTCTTCTTTATTCCGGCGCTTGTTTTTGCCACGTCATGATTTCCTGTTTCCTTCCCTGACTTCAGATGTACTTGGGTCGCTGGTGCTGCATCAGGCCAACCAGCTGTCCTCGCCCGCGCAAAAGTGGGTCATGAGGCTTGTTAATGCTGCCATTGTTCTCAGCTTTTCTTGGCCGAGGTGTCTGGCGAGCCATTTGTCTCGAACGCTATGCTTGAAAGCTGCTAAGGCTTCAGCGTCCGGACAGTCTACTATTTGGTTCTTCTTAGTGAGGAACCTGTTCCAAAGCTTTCGGGCTGACTCTCCAGGCTGTTGAGTTATATGACTTAAATCGTCTGCATCCGGTGGTCGGACATAGGTCCCTTGAAAATTTGCCCGAAAGGCGTCTTCGATCTCTTCCCAGTTTCCAATGGAGTTTTCGGGGAGGCTTTTAAGCCAGTGCCTAGCTGGCCCTTTGAGCTTGAGGGGTAAGTACTTAATGGCATGGAGATCGTCTCCTCGAGCCATGTGGATATGGAGGATATAGTCCTCAATCCAGACCCCAGGGTCTGTTGTTCCGTCGTATGCCTCTATGTTTACGGGTTTGAATCCCTCTGGAAATTCATGGTCCAGCACCTCATCGGTGAAACATAGGGGGTGTGCGGCACTCCTGTATTTGGGTGTACCGTGGTGTTCGGACGTTTGTTGTGTTGTATTGCATACTGGAGCGCGCTTGCGTGGCCCGTATATGGATCTGGTGGCACCGTCCTTTTGATGCAAGCCCTCGCGTGGATCGCGTACTGGCTTATGTGCGGCGTCATTTGCCACTCTATATTGGCCGCGAGGTCGTCTATCTGACCGGATGGCCGTTTTATTTTCTAATTGCGGGGGATCTAAGGCCTCCTCGTCGAATTCAGGTAGCAACTTTCGGTTCGGGTAGCTCTTGGTGTGGCGATTACCGCTGTACTTCGCTGCAGTGTTGAGTACTTCACTCCATCTGATTCTGAGTGTGTCTTGCGCAGCCTTGAGGCTTTGCTTCTGCTTTTTTACACTCCTCGTAGTAGCAACAAGCCTTTGATGGGCGTTCTATTGCTCCGGGCGCCTGTCCGGTGTGATGTTGTCCGGACTGTTATCTTTGACAGAGTCGGGGTGTTCGGTTTGATTCTCTGTGTTGCCCTGGTCGGGCGATGGTTCACCCAGCTCTATCGCTGGGTCTATGTGACCGCTGTTTCTGTTGAGGCGGGATTTGGAGCAGCGCTTACGCCGTCGCTTTGACTGCTTCTCAAGGGAACAACCCTTCGTTGCGTCCTTCCGTTCCTCGTCGTCGTTTTCTTTGAGTATGTCCACCATGTATACATCATATGATGAGGTGGGCGTCCAATGCCCTGTGGGCAGTGGTTCCTATTCGTCTCCTGCATCGTCGTCCATACCGTCAATGTCTTTGGAGTCGAGGTCGAGCATGTCAGTCAAATCGTCAACAGTGGCTACTAAGTGGGTGGTGGGTGGGCGGCGAGTTTCTTCGTCATCCGCACCCCAATCCTGCTGGACATAGTTCGGCCAGGACTCTCCTGACAAGGAGAGAGACCTTAATGAGTTCAGTATGTCGCCGAAGGGCGAGTGCTGAAAGATATCCGCGGAGGTAAACTCCATGATCAGGGCCCAATCGGAGTCGATAGGCACAGGCGCAGGCGGTTCGGAGTCCGTGGTCGGGGAAGGATCCGACAGAGTGGCATCACGGTTCTCGTGAAGGGTAAGGTCGATATTCGGCTCGATCACCGATGAGAGTGCGGCCTCCGTGGCGGGGTCTATCCACCCGTCTGTGGATGGCGTAGCTGGCTCCGAATTGAGGGTCAGAGCGGTTGTCGGTGCGATCTCCTGGACACTGTCCGATGGCAGAGCCAAATCATGCTCATCGTGGCCGTGTGGCGCACTAGGCGGTGGCTCGACTCCGTCGAAGATCAAGTCTTCGCGGATATCGGCCGTGTGGTTTAAGCTTCCAAACCTGACCTGATGGCCAGGGGCGTAACTCTCGAATACAAAGATCTGTCCGGGGAGAAAAGTCTCACCCTGGACCACATCGCTGTCGATGATCGAAGGAGCCATCAAGCCTAACAGCGACGGCACAGAGGAACTCTCAATGAAAGCATCAATGTCGGTGTCAAAACCGGCGGATCTCGGGTAGGGGGTCCCGAACTGTGTGTCTAAGGCGGATGGTAATAGGAGGCAGGGGACACGATGTTTTACCCAGGTTCCGGTCCTCTTGATGGAGGTAAAACCCTACGTCCTGCTTGATTATTCTTGATAATATGAGCAGTACAAGAGTTGATCTACCACGAGATCGGAGAGGCTAAACCCTAGAAGGTAGCCTATGGTATGATTGTATGTTGTCCTATGGACTAAAACCCTCCGGTTTATATAGACACCGGAGGGGGCTAGGGTTACACAAGGTCGGTTACAAAAGAGGAGATATACATATCCGTATTTCCTAGCTTGCCTTCCACGCCAAGTATTGTCCCATCCGGACATGGGACGAAGTCTTCAATCTTGTATCTTCATAGTCCAACAGTCCGGCCAAAGGATATAGTCCGGCTGTCTGGAGACCCCCTAATCCAGGACTCCCTCAGTCACGATGAGCATCATCGCGATGAAACTGATCTTCATCCGGTTCCTCCTCCGCTTCCTCCTCTCTCCCGCTAGATAGCGCGCGTATCTAGCTTCCGCCTCCGCCCTAATGGTGTACCCTTTGTAACCGTTACCGCTGAAACGGTGAACCTGTCTCCGACACCCCTCCCAGTCGTCGTAGACTTCGGGAACCTTACCCTTGTACATGACATACGACGACATCTCTATGCACTAGACAAACAAAATGTTAGTAGCAATTCACACATAATATATAAGCAATATATAAGTATGCAACAAAAGGATCGGAAGAGAAAAGCAACACATTAATAGCATGATTCATTGTCCTACTAATAAATAGCATCAATTACATATAAGTTGAACGACTGTCCAAACTAAAGAGACATACAAGTTCATTAAAGTTTAATTACAACATGAGCTAATCGATATTTCAGAACTACATAGCATCAATACTTTCGACTCGACTCAGGGACCGGAGCATGGATGAAGCCGCCGTATTTCGTGATGGTCATGAAATCACGATTGTTGTCAGCCTGCATTTGTAGCGTTGTTTCTATTACACTGTTGGATGGTTGATATTTGAGGTAGAACTGCCCCGAGGTATGAAGGACATCTTGATAGATGATTTCCGCAAACTCCGACTGGATGCGATGGAATTCTGGTCTGATGTCCTCATCCTGGATTGCCGACAAGTGTGCGGCCCAATCTTTGAGATTATTTGGTAGCAGAAGGTGATTATGGTCCTGTACGATCGCCCACATGTGATGGAGGGCGTAGTAGGCATCCTTCTAACTGCCAGGCGGCTGCTTGACGCAGGGGAACGTCGTTATGTGTGTGAACACATGCTTGACGTACCTACAAATTGGCCTCCTGAAGGTGCCTCCAAATTTGTCGTAGCCGGGGAGATAATCATCAAGAACTTTCTTCATATTTGTGTAGTCTTTCTTCGACTGACAGTTAGAGTCAAAATACGTGGCCATGGAATATTTCGGGCTTAAGAGGATGAGTGTGCAATGTGTGTCACTGCACAAAACACGGAATGTTAGAAAAAAAAGAACGATCGAAATCTAAGAAATCATATGTTACGGGGCGGTGAGGGGATGACTTACTCGGAAAAGTAAGGCACGAGGAAGTTATCCTTATCTGGGTTTGCCAGAATGATGCCTTCGAGGTATGAACTCGTGACTTGCCGGTCCCCAGCGCTGCCCAAGATCTTGGCACGCATGTAGAAGGGGTCGACTATCACGATGTCTGGGGTCTTGTCTCTAATGATCCGCATCTCCATACTGAGCAAAAATAGCCAAATGAAGGTGTAGTGCAGCGGATGAAGGTTAAACATAGCGAAGATGTCATCAAACCGCAGGATGATCATACGCCCGATGGTGCTATCGACAAAGCCCTTGCCCTCTGGCACCTTGGCCACGAAAACGGGGTATCCCACATCATTCTCAGAGAGACGCCGCTTCTCCATAGAAAGAACACTGTCATGCAGACTCCGCATAGCACCGGTTGTAGCTTTGAGCAGATTAGTTGGTAGCAGCGGCCTACCCGCCACATGCACCCTCCTCGAGATATCCTTAGATACTTGTGGCCCGTCCTAAGCACGGATCGTACTCAGTGCCGGCTGGCTCGAACCCTTGTTATTTTTTCTTTTCTGTCCCTTCTGCTTCTTCTGCTATAATGGGATCGAGTTCTTCTCAGAGACCACCTTCTTGAGTGTGTTGGGGCTGATAATATTCCGCACCTCGGCTATTTGAGTCTCGGTGAAGGCGGCAGCTGGAGGCTTCTCCTGAGAACTGAACACCAGACGACGCCTGTTGCAATTGGGTTTCTCCGTGGTACCAGCTAGATCGCGGTCGTCTTTTGCAGGGTTGGGTTCTTGAGAAGGAGGCCCCAAGAATTCGTCACCGTACCCATGTTCGTTGAAGTACTTATCGACGTTGGTAAATGTACCATCGTCGTCATTCGGATCCTGTGGCATATGCATGTCCGGATCAGCTGACGGCGGTAGCATTGCGGCGGTCTTGCCATGGCTTGGCGTCGGCATGACTGGCGGTGTTGTCTGTGGGGTGGTGTCCCCTGCCCCCAAATGAATCTGGCTCTTCGGCCAAAGCATGGACCAGCCTAAGCAGGAGCTGAGGGTCATCACATCATCTTCGTCAGCCCCAGGGGGTCGATATGGAGGTAACAAGTCATCACAGCCCCGCAGCACCCAAACCAGTTGAACCCTATACATGGTGGGTGGCATCGGATTACCATGGAACACGGGGTTGCCCGGTTCAACGATTCTGGCCTTGGCGACATCGATCAACTCGCCGTCCACGAAGTGCAGGAGAGTGCATGGAACGTTGGCGGCGCCCTGCGAAAACATGTAGGGCGTCAGGGATGCCCAGTCAAAGGCAAGGAGATGAAGTCATCGGCCTAGGCTTAGTTACCGTGATGGCATCGAGCTCGGCTAATGTCGAGGCACCGCCAACGGTGGGCGTGCAAGTGACAGAGGGGCTGCTTGCTGCTGAGGTGCCAGCCGGCGTATTCTTCCCACACCCGGGGGCATTAAGATCCAATGCCGGGGCCGCCGCCGGAGACACCAATGCCGCCTCCACCGGAGACACCAATGGCGCCGGCGCGTTGTGAGAGTTGCTGCCCGTGAAGCTGGGAATCGGGGGCGGCCCCTGTTGGCCGCCCACAATCCACCCCCGCAGCCCCTCAAGCAAGGTAGGCATAATGGCGGTGATCATCGCTCCCACTTGGTTTCGCACTTGCTCTTCGACTATCTCCAGAATCCGTGCCACTTGTGCGTTGAGTTCTTGAACCTCGCGCTCCTGGCTTTCCGAGCTGGTCTTTCTCTCCTTTCGCCCAGCAGTATAGTATTCCGACCATTTCGTGGAAAAGCCTTTGCCGGCCATACGACCAGCTGACGACGGCTTACTGAACTTATCCTTGTGTTTCATTACGTTCAACGCCCTATTTAAAGTGGTGTCCCAAGGGCTAGACTGGGAGCTCTGAGACGCCCCCGCGCTACTGCTTTCAGTTTCCTGCAGAAGGAACGTGAACCATTTAGAAATTTGGCTTCATTAATTAGAATGCAACCATATGGAGCTAATTACGCGGGGGTGTATTCCTTACCAGAACAAGCTCAAGCGCCTTGGTCTTTGGATCCGTGGTAAGCTCATTTGTTACCGGGTCCACCTTGTACCGGGCCCTGACATAGTTCCTGGTTTGCTTCTCACGGTATTTATCGGAGAGGGGCGGTAGGCCTTGCTCGACACGCTCCACGTCCTCCTTGTCCCATATAGGTTCCACCACTCTATAACCTCCGGGACCAAGTTTGTGGACCCCTAAGTTCAAGTCCCGCATATCTTTCCCCCACTGACTTGATTCCGCGGTTGCGTTGCTCTCGCACTTGATCTTGAACTCCAGGTAGCCAGCTTTGCTGATCGAAGGATATGTCTCCTTGATCTTCTCATAACTGTCACTAATAAGAATCCCTCTCTTCACCGCGGCTCTCCAAGTAGCCAGGGTCGTGCTCATCTTCGTGAGGGCGACACTGCTCACTTTATTCCCTGAGAGGCGTGTGTTTGCGAAGTCACCGGGGAACTTGTATCATTCGTGCAGCTTCGTGAAGAGGAGGTTGCGCAAATTCCCTCGGTCACGATGCCTTAGGTTATCAGTGTCGATCAAGACAGTGCTCCGGAGAATGCCCTCGAGTTGTCCCGCGTACCCACTGACTAATTCTTTGGGCTTCGTTGGTTGCCCACTGGAGGACACTGAGTAAATTCCTCCTTGATGGTGCCGAGCATGTTCGGGCGCCGGTCCTTCCATTGCCTCTTCGGTTGGCTGCCATCTATGCGTTCGCTGCTATCATCAGTGGTGGCATCCCCGGCGGCATCATCAGTGGTGTCATCCCCGACGCCACTAGGGGTTGTGTAGTCGGGATCGATGTCTTTCGCAGAGTCCTCATAGCGGTGAGGTTCTTCCTCCATCTCCTAGGACAGCTCCCAGAATTTCTTGCCCGAACCGCCGGCCTCATCGTTGTCAGCCATGTTCTCTCTAAATAGGAAAAAAGGCTACTAGAGTCATTGGATGAGATCAGGGTAGTATCTATTCTTCGAAAAAGGTGAATAGACTTAACAAAGCAGCAAAAGGAGCAGGAACACAAGTCCATCAACAGTAGGTTTCAGATGACATTAACCAACTGGTTCCATCCCAAACGACATAGGAAATTTGACCAAACACACAATCTTGTATCTTGACATCAACTAGTTCTTGAGGGATGTGTCCAGAAAGTTGGTTGCTCTCAAGATCCAAGGTTGTGAGTTTGGTCAAATTTCCTAGGCAGTTTGGGATGGAACCTGTTAGTGTGTTGTAGCAAAGCCACAACTCCTCTAAGTTCTCGAGATAACCTAGTTGTCGAGGGATGTGTCCAGAAAGTTGGTTGATGTCAAGATACAAGATTGTGAGTTTGGTTAAATTTTGTATGTTGCTTGGGATGGAACCAGTTAGTGCACCTTCTACTTCTTGTGAAATTTTCCCAAAAAGATAATTCTACAATGTACTCTAGACTGTTTGTGATGAAATATGTTACTGTGTTGTTGCTAAGCTCTGAGAGTGAGTACTCTAAATTCAACAACCAACCTACTCTCATGAAATTTGTCCAGAAAGTTGGTTCTGGCCAAAGTCCAATTTATAAAGGTGTGTCAGATTGCCAAGGCTATTTGGGATGGGACCTATTAGTGAATTATTTCTAAGAGATAAGGACAATAAGTTGACCAAATAACCTAATTCTTGGGGAATGTGGCCAAAAAGTTGGTTATAGTCAAGGAACAAGATCTCTAAGTTAACCAAATAACCTAATTCTCGAGGAATGTCGCCAAAAAGTTGGTTATTGTCAAGGAACAATTGAGAGATGTTTGTGATATTGCCTAGGTGTTTTGGGATGGAACCTGTTAGTGTGTTGTTGCTAAGGTCCAAGTCCACGTTCTCAAGGTAACCTAGTTCTTGAGGGATGTGTCCAGAAAGTTGGTTGCTGCAAAGATACAAGGCTGTGAGTTTGGTCAAATTGCCTATGCTATTTGGGATGGAACCTGTTAGTGTGTTGTAGCAAACAAACAACTTCTCTAACACTACTAGGAAAAGCCTAGTAGTAGCGTGGGTTTTAGGTATATCAGTAGCGTGGGTGCCCGCGCTACTGATACGGCGCTACAACTAACTGGTAGTAGTAGCGCGGGTGCCACCCGTGCTACTACTACGTCCGTTAGTAGCAGCGTGGATACCACCCGCGCTACTACTAACTAGTAGTAGCGTGGGCCTGGACCCTCGCTACTGCTAACTAATTAGGAATTTAAAAAATTCCATCAATGGTTGTTGCTACTAGCTAGGCGTCATCGTCCTCTTCATCCATGGTCGATGCTGATCCTAGAGGGGATGAAGTCGTCCATGGTGATACACCTCTCCTTTGCTGCTGCTACAAAAAAGAGACAAGGATTAGAAGAGGAAGAGAGAGATAGAGAGGAGTAGGTGCAGCAACTCACTGTTGGCCGCCGGAGTTGGAGCTGAAACCCTAGATGACGCCATGGATGGCACTCTGCTCGATCTGGAAGATGAAGAGAGAGAGAGAGAGAGAGAGAGAGATTGAGAGGAGTAGGAAGAATAACTCACCTGTGGTTGTGTCCACGGCAGATCTGGCCGCCGCCATGGATGGCACTCTGCTAGATCTCCCTCTCCTTCCAACATTAGAGAAGGAGGAGGAAGGAGGGGGAGGGGGCCGCGGTGGGTGTGGAGGTCGCCAGATTTGGGGAGGCATGAGGTGCGAGGCCGGCGGTGGTGGTGGATGAGGACATGAATCACGGGTGGGAGGGAGAAGCGGAATGGGAGAGCCTATGGAGAGAGGGGGAGTGAGAGAGAGGAGGGATTCGACCCAGGATATGGAGACTTCACCTACCTTCTACTTAGTAGTAGTGAGGGGTATAAACCCGCGCTACTACTATCAACTTAGTAGTAGCGCGGGTTCATACCCCTCGCTACTACTATGGCATGTCCCGGGGGGCACGGTAGAGACTTCTTAGTAGTAGCGAGGGTTAAAAACACGCACTACTACTATCAACTTAGTAGCAGCGAGGGGTAGAAAACAGCGCTACTAGTAAGTAGCAGCAGCGAGGGGTATAAACCCGCACTACTAGTAAGAGCCTGTCTATAAGCTTTTCCCTAGTAGTGTAAGTTCTCAGGATAACCTAGTTCTCGAGGGATGTGTCCAGAAAGTTGGTTGCTCTCAAGATCCAGGGTTGTGAGTTTGGTCAAATTTCCTAGGCAGTTTGGGATGGAACCTGTTAGTGTGTTGTAGCAAAGCCACAACTCCTCTAAGTTCTCAAGATAACCTAGTTGTCGAGGGATGTGTCCAGAAAGGTGGTTGATGTCAAGATACAAGATTGTGAGTTTGGTCAAATTTCCTATGTTGTTTGGGATGGAACTAGTTAGTGCATAAGCCTCACCCATGGTGACCACAATAAAATTCCAAGTCCCGCACTGCTCTGCTTCATCATAGATAAAATTCATCCTGTAAATCTGTTTCTATGGAACAAGATCAAAATTTTGAACTCTTGTGCAGAAGTAAACCATGAGAATTTCTAGTTCTTTTTTATCAAAATATCTATCTAGATATCATGCTGATTAATTTTTGTTTCAGTTGAGAATCGGGCACCTTCTAGGTCAAGAAAATTGGGCATGACCTTTGCTAAGTTTCTTGACCTAGGAGTGCCCCATTCTCAACCGAAACGGAAATTAATCAACATTTCAGGAGAAAGGGTTCATTTGAGCATAATCTGCTCTGTTCAGCAACCCAAAACATCTTCAGAAAAAAGTTGCACTCTGCACAACGATCACGCAAAACATCTTCAGAAAAAAGCTGCATCTTGCACAAAGATCGTGCAAATTATAACCGGGGCACAAAAGGCACTAGTCAAGTTTTCTCGCCAACAATTCATCAATTCAGCCAGCAAACACATGGCATATCCTAGCCGTAGTTTCTGCATATATATTTTCTAGCTAGGGAGGGAATGCAGCTTCAGATATCAAAAACTGATGAAGCTGTAGAAGTCACCATGTAGATGCAACAGAATATAGCCCAAACAATTAAACAATATCCACTGATCACTAACGTACATGCATACAATGCCTCGCTATATAGTTGCAAACAATGCCTCAACTATATAGTTCTGTTTGAGCACAGGTGTCGATATCCTCCTACTGCCAATGTGAAAAACTGGAAATCTAACATGTGAAGAGAGGGGCTAATCAGGTTGCCTGTGTTGACATACTACTAAGAGAGAGACTGTAACAATATAACTTTGTGATGTACAAAGCCCCCTCATTTGAAAAGAAAGAAAAGACTAAAGAAGGCAATGCGTGAGCTGCAGTCAATTGCTTAATGGTCAGTGTGATATAGTACTATATTTGAAGAAAAGTGGCTGATGAACACATGTTAGGATTGAAGGTATGCCTAATCACGATGCAGAAGAAGAGGGTTCGGACTTCAGTGGGACTGCTCTGCTATGTAGGCTTGGAATTCACTCTCTGTATCCACCTGATGCATGCACTTGTGAACGAAAACGTTCAAGGATGGGAGTGATTCCAGAACCTGAACTGGAAACCAAACCTCCTGACCAAATCATCAAACAAAAAAGAAGGAAGAGGGGAGAGGAGGCGGAGCTCACCGGGGAGGCGCAAGGAGGCCCTGCGAGGCTTAGTAGTAGCAGAGGTGGTCGGAGTTGAGGAAGACGGCGGCGACCCGAGGAAGAAGACGAGGTGGATCCGGTGTTGTGCGGCTCCTCGGGTTCGCGCTCCTGCAGGGACGAGGGAGGGGCGTGAGCAGCGGGCAAGAGGGAGGGAGAGCGCGGCCGTGGAAAGGAGGAGAGGGGAGGACGATCGGCTCGCGCGCGCACCTCGCAATGCCGGCGGCGGTGGAGCGGGCACAGGAGGACGGTGGCGTGCTCCCGCGGGGATCGTCGCGTTAGGTGGGGCGCGCGCATCTCGCAATGCCGGCGCTGGTGGAGCGGGCGCGGGCGGACGGCGGCGGTGGAGCGGGCGCGGGCGGACGGTGGCGTGCTCCTGCGGGGGTCGTCGGGTTAGGTGGGGCGCGTAGATCTGGCAGGTGGGGAGAGAGGCCAAAGGGAGAGGGGGCCAAGTGAAAGTGGGGGAGGGTGAGCAATGGCACACCTTTTAAGGGTGTGCCATAAAAATACGTATACCAATGGCGCACCTTTTAGGGGTGCGCCATAAACACCGTGATAGCAATGGCGCACCTTCTCCTCGTGCGCCATTACTAACTTTTTTTTTGAATTTTTATTCCATGTAATAATTTTTTTAGAAAAGGACCATAAATTTTAAAATGTTACGATATAAGTAGTTATTACTAATTTTCAAATACATGTGTTGCAAAACATTTGTGAATTGGTAAAACATTTATGAATATGAAAAATATCATCAAATTTGAAAAAATATTCATGAATTCAAAAAGTGCCCATGAACTTTAAAAATATTCATGAGTTCAAAAAATATTAACAAATTCAATACATTTTGTGAGTTAGAAAAATGTTCACATTTTCAAAAAAAATTGCAAATTTAAGCAGGAAAAGGAACACTGAAAAATAAAATACCAGAATAAACATAAATAAAAATTGGTATATCAATGGCGCACCTTCTAGGGGTGCGTCATAAACACCGTGATAGCAATGGCACACCTTCTCCTGGTGCGCCATTACTAACATTTTTTACCATAATAAACATAAATAAAAGCAATTAAAATACCAGAAGAAAACACAAAGAAGCCCAAGGTGCCTGTAAATGATGATTTGCAATAAAACAAGAGGGAGAAGAACAAAAATTCCAAATCCAAGAAGAAAGTGGTCGATACTTCAACTTGGTGATGGATAAGTTACAAAAGGAAGGTAAATACAGACAACATTAATCCCCACTGTTTTGAACAAAACAGGTTACTGGATAGAGGACTAGAACAGAAGAAATGCCATTTCCATATGTCGAAATACAATTGAGAAATGAAGACTACAATGGACAAATGAAGACTATAATTTAGTTGCATGTAATAATTGAGCTTGCCACTGACACACACACTGTCGGATGTGGGGCTCCGGCTAACCCTTAAGGTTCGAACACTGGGGTGCATGCGGAGTCTTTCCCTCCTACCGATCTACGCTCTAGCTCGCTAAGATCTTGCGGACGAACTCGACGAACTCACAACACAGAAAGACACGGGGTTTATACTGGTTCGGGCCACCGTTGTGGTGTAATACACTACTCCAGTGTGGTGGTGGATTGCCTCTTGGGCTGATGATGAACAGTACAAGGGAAGAACTACCTCTTGAGGTTGAGGTGTTCTTGTGCGTATGAAGTTGTAGTGTGTCTCTGGGCCTGATTCTCTCTCTCTCTCTCTTGGTTCGATGAGTCGATCCCCCTCTACTATGGTGGATAGTCCTATTTATAGAGGCCCTGGTCCTCTCCCCAAATATCGAGCGGGAAGGGAGCCAACAATGGCGGGCTAATTTGAAGGGGGATAGCTAGTATGAGCTATCCTGACAAAAGGTAGTCTTTGCCTGCACAAAGCTCTGGTGGTGACGCCGTCTTGGGCTCCACGATGACCTTCGTCTTGCAGTCCATGGTCTTGGTCTCATTGCACCGAAATGGCAACCATTGCTTGATGCCTCGGTACTCCGTGGCTGCGCTTGCCCCCTTTGCACCAAAGAGGAAACAAGGACGCTGCGCGCGCTGGCGCCCGCCTGGTGTCGATCATCATGGCTCACGTCACGAGAGCCTCGCGAGGTTTGCCTCGCCTTGATATCTCAGCTCCTCATGAGCCTGCCTGGCCAGGCCACTCCAGAGGAGGTCTTGCGTCGTCCACCTCGCGAGGCTTGGCCCCTCGCGAGGGTCTTCGATGCCTTGTTGGTGAAGATGGGACGTACGGCCTGCTGGCTCCGCTATGCCGCGGGCCACATGCAGGCAAGTCTTGGGACCCCCATTCCCAGAATGCCAACAGTAGCCCCCGGGCCCAAGGTGCACGCGGGCTTGGCTTCACGGCGAAGCCAAGGGTCAAGTTCGGAGCACCGCGGGCCCCCAAAGCCTGCGGCCTTGGTCGACGCGTGGCGGTTGATTGGACGTGGGCGTCTCCGCTTCCCGACGCTGCCTTGGCAACTGCTTGACCTGACAAAAGGCTGGCGCAGGCGGAACTTGCCTTCATTGCTTCTTCCTTGCCTCGCTCCAGATCCCCTTTCTTGCTCTTCGCCGCCGCTACTTACAGATCTGCTACAGCCTTGCTCTGCATCTGCCGCTCATGGCGCCGCGCAAGGTCAAGTCTTCCTCGGCTCCTGCTTGGTACGAGCCCACTCTTGAGGCGCCCACTATCACGGAGAAGAGCCTTGCCTCCATGCGTTTGCTGACGGCGGGAGAGAGCAATGAGTGGGGGAAGACGGAGCTCCGGCTTGCCTCCGACGAGCCGGAGCCTGAGGGGAGCACCTTCTTTCCCTTCTTTTCAAGCAGCGTTGCCGTTGGGTTGGTTCCTCCCTTCTCTGATTTCTTTTATGAAGTCCTCGACCACTATGGGCTACAAGTGTTGCATCTCCACCCCAACTCTGTCCTCCTCCTGTCCATCTTTGCCTACTACTGTGAGGTGTACCTGCGCGTGATGCTGTCCATGGCGCTCCTACGTCATTTCTTCTTCCTCTGCATCAACGAGGGTCACGTCTCTGGATGCGCCAACTTCGTCGCGTCCGGCAAGGCCAACTCCATCTCGAGCACCAGGAAGATGGCCGACAACATTCGATCCAAATGGGTGATGGTGGACGCCAAGCTCGCCCATCCCCGCCAGGTGTTGCCGATGGAGGCGCCCCGGCAAGGCAAGGAGTGGCCTAGGGCGGGGATTGTCGATGTGCGAGCATCGTCAGTGTTGGAGCAGATGATGTCTGACCTGAAGTCGGGCAATGCGAGGGCGGCCAAAATAATGGGAGCAATGCTCCTGAGGGAGTTCTTGACGCTGCGGGTTGCCCCACTCCAGGTGCGCGCGTGCCCCTCTGGGAGCTTGAAGGAGGGGAAAAGAAGGCCCGCCTGAGGCCGGGGGACCTGCCTGACGACGAACTGGACGCCGTCATGCGTCTCATAGTCGGATACAATCAGGAGTACCCGCCTAGCGCCTTCATTTCCCTGTTCCAATGCAGGGACCGGGAGGAATTTGTCGCCACCAGGCCGACTTTTGATGCGCGCGGGCTGGTGCCGTCGGTGTTTTCAGGAGCTCCTTCGGCGCAAAAACCGGTGGAGGTGTCAAGGCGAGAGAATCAGGCGCAAAAACCGGTGGCGAGTCCCGCGAAGAGGGGGAAGAGGAGGTGGACTCGGAGGAGACCCCATAAGAGGTGGGGGAGACCTCCCCTCCAAGCAAGGCCGAGATTCTCCGCGCCCTTCCTGATGATGCCGAGGCCGATGCCTACCAAGGAGAGAAGGAGCAACCCTTCGCCCCAATGAAGGGCAGGTCATCGCTGGTAGACCGTGGTGCCGCCTCCACCCCAACACCTCCTGGGGCTGGATCAGGTTCTGCCTCCGCACCGCATGGCGCCGCTGGGGCCCAGATGCCTGCCCCTCAGGTCTCGATGCTGTCAGGCCTCAAGCTTCACAAGCAAAAGGTGAAGTACTTGGAGGTGGACCGGTAGGTGTCTCGAACTTCGCTTTATCCCTACTGGTACTTGTTATTTCCCGACGCTCGCCTTTGGTTGATCAGGCCGGCGTCTTCAGCGAAGAAGAGGAAGGAGGGTATGTCGGTTGTGCCTCCGTCTGCAAAACAAGGAGGCAACATCGCCCATGTCTCCCCATCCCGGTTGTCCTCGCGGAGCCACGAGGAGCATCACCACGTGAAGCCATCCCCCATACCCCCGCTGGCTCCAGAGGTGCCGGTGCTTGGCGCGGCTGGCGAGGTCCCAGCCGCTCCGGGGCCCACGGTCTCCCAGGCCCTGGTGATGATGTCACTTCCTCCTACCGCCGCATCTCCACCTCCTGGTCCTTCTGCTCCTGCTGCCGTCTTGGAGCGTGCCCTTTCAGAGATGACCCAACTGCAGGCGGATCTCCTGAGCGCTGACCCGCGCCTGGTGGCCGGGCGTCTGGAGTTAGCCTCCGGCTGGCTTCATTCTGACCTGGCGGTACGCGCGGCGCTGGGCCAGGCTGTTGCGGCTTCCGAGAGGGAGAAGCAAGGGGCCGTCGGTGCTACAGCCGATCGTGAGGCAGCACTGAAAGACGCCAAGGCCACCCGTGACCGCTGCCAAGTGCTGGAGGGCGAGTTGCAGAGCCTGCGTGACAAGCATGCCGAAGAGGTACGCCGCCTCCAAGCAGAGGAGAAGGGGATGAAGGCCCAGGAGGAAGCCGTCAAGAACCGTGATGCTGAGCTGGCGGAGCTGGAGCAGAAGCTGGCTGCCGAGCACACCCGGTTGGAAGAGTTGGAGCAGAAGATGGGGCCGAAGGAGGCCAATCTTCCTGCCAAGGCGCGAGTCCTGGCCGAAAACCGTGTGGCCTTCGCCGATCTCAAGAGGAGGTCTCGCAAGGCGCTGAGGACGCTCTACGAGCATGGCCCAGAGAAGCCGCTGGACACTGACGAGGACGGTCCCGCCCAGCTGCTTCCTCTCGTGGTGAAGGCACTGGAGGAGGTCGTTGAGGGCCTCAGTCCCGTGGCAGAGGCAGAAGCTCACGTTCTGTCTTCAGCCGCACTGACTCGCGTCCTCAGCCATCTGCACCTCCGTGACCCCAACGCCCGCCTTGACGAGCTGCTGGAGCCTGTGGCTGAAGTCCTCTGCGAAGCCGCCACCGCGGTTGTTCAAGGTCAAGTGGAGGCTTTGCTGGGGAAGTTCCGTGGCTTCATCTCCGATCCTCTGTACGGCGATGGCGCGGATCCTGTGACTGGTGGTGAAGGTGAGGACATTGTTGCCCATGGGGAAGCACCGTCCGCAGGCGACGGTGACATCCAGGGGTGACCTGCGGCTATTCTTCTCGTCTTATTCCTACGACATACATCAGGCCTCGTGGAGGCGTTTAGACTTTTCATTTGGTATTGTGAGAACAATATGCTTGTAATATTTGCTTCGAGATTTTGCGTTTTCCTTTCTATTTGCTTTGTTCTGCATTGGCAGAGCCCGGCCCCGCGCATACCTCAACCGCCATTGGGCCGGCCGGAGATCAGGATGGTCCAAGGAGTGAGGGGCTACGTGACCAGTTAGGCTCCTGAGTCGCGATGCTCAGGAGTCCCCCTTGACGTGAAAACAACATATAGGGAGAGTTCGTGAGGATAGATTAATGTTCAACGTCGGCAGAGCCCGGTCCCGCGCATACCTCAATCGCCATTGGGCCGACCGGAGACCAGGATGGACCAAGGAGTGAGGGGCTACGTGACTAGTTAGGCTCCTGAGTCGTGATGCTCAGGAGTCCCCCTTGACGTTCAAACAATTTACATACCTGCCATCGCCGAGGCCTTGGGAGGGGCGCGCGACGCCCAGGTCCGCGGGACCTGGTTTGGTGGCGTGCGCTTGGGCGTGACTTGAGCCCAGCCCCCGTGCCTAGCCCCCTCACGCGACTCTCCCGAGGGGAGGCGTCATGGTGAGGCTGGGCGCTGAGCTCTGGGATCCCTGAGGTTGGTGCGACCGTGGGGTCGCCCTCAGTTGTTTATCACTAGCACGGAGCATAGTGCTTCCGCTTGTGCACGGGCATAGCCGCTCGTCAGCAGTGTCGACAGCTAGCGCGGAGCATGGAGCTTCCACTCGGGTGTGGGATGGGGGCCCCCCTCCGGGAGGAGCCCCCGGGGCGTGTACAGCCCCGCCCTGACACGTGGCTTGCACGGCAGGGTTGTGAGGTGTATCTGGGCACTCGTGAGCCAGTGCAGGACTCACGAGGCCCTACCTCAAGGCGGGTTGCACCTGGTCTTGATTCTTGGTGACTGTATGTTCCTGCAAGGCGGTTAGATGCAAGCACTCTATGTCCTCCGGTCCAAGCCCTCGAGCGAGCTCAGCCGCCGCTGGTATGCCAGGTCGCGATGCCGTGGTCAAGGCCAGGGGGCGAGGGCTGGAGAGCCAGTAAGAGCTCATGAGTCGCGATGCTCAGGAGCCCCCTTTTAACGTGCAAGCGGATTCCATGGGATAAACAGACCCACGGCAGGTGGTGATCGAGCAGGTGATAGCAGTTGGCAGGCTAAGCATGAAGAGCAGATCGATTTGGATAAATGCAGGAAGATACATGCCACTGGGTCTGGCCCGAGCGGCGTGGGGATGATGCAGCCCGAGGGGCGCCCCCAACAAGGTAAGCTAAAGGCATAGGAAAAGGGATACGTGCCACAGGGACGGACCCATGTGTCCTGGGAATAATATAGCCCGAGGGGCGCTCCCAGCTTAAATGCACTTGGAAGATGTCACCTGGTTCTGTAGACGAAGCAGAGTTGGTGCAGCAGAAGCCACATGTTGAAGGAATGGCTCCTCATGAGCCACCGGGACCCTGAGCCTCGGGAGGCTCTGGGAGCTCGGGAGGTTCCTTGAGGACCGTCCTCATCTCCTCCAGAACGGCATGGGATCTGGCCTCCTGAGCCGCCAGGACTTGCCGCACGTTGTGCTGATAGGCCGACGCCACGCTCGGCAAGCCAAAAGGCATGTGAACATAGCTATGTGGCGGACCCTCACATCGGCCTGCACGTGATGGCCAGAAGCGCTCCTGAGATGCGGCCCTGTTGAGCCCTGGGATGTCGATGCAGACGCACAGCTCAGCACCCTCTCCTGGATGGTGAGCCACGCTCGGTGAGCGGCTGTCGCCGCACATGGCTCTCACGTCTTGTAGCTCTTGTGTGGTCTCGGTGATGAATTCCTGGGTGGTGGGCACTCCTCGCCCCGTGCTCTCCTGAGGAAAGCAAGCCATGAAGAACGCTTCCAAGTGCTGCCCATGCGCCTCCCTCGTGAGGTTGGCAAGGTCTGAGGCTCTCCAGGAGAGAGCCCCCAAGCCCTGCCGGAGGAGGGCGCTGGGCACGCTTTCCTATGCGGTGGAGGGAGGCGCCCCTGGAGCGGGAGCTGATTTTGACGAGGCTCCTGATGCGACGCCGTCTTCTTGGGGTCCTGCGTGGCGCGGCAACTTCTTCTTGGGGATGGTCTCTGGAGGGCCTTCACTTCTGCTGTCAGGGTTGTCGACTGCTATGGCTTGGGGCGCGCTCGAGGGATCACACCACATCCCTTTCTTCACACGGGACCGTGATGATTCCCTCGCTTCCTGGCATCTTGAGGACGTTGTAGCCATGGCGAGTGACTGCCATGAACTAGGCCAGGGCTGGATTCCCAAGGATGGCATTGTACGGCAGGCGGATGTGCGCGACGTCGAAGTCGATGAGCTCGCTACGGTAGTTCTTGTGCTCCCCAAAGGTGACAGGCAGGCGGACTTGCCCTATCGATATGGTGGAACCGTCGGTCACTCCTGAGAAAGGCTTGGTTGGCTGGAGCTGTTCATAGGCCACTTGGAGGTTGTTGAACGTGTCAACGGATAGGACATTGAGCCCTGTGCCGCCGTCGATGAGAGTCTTAGTGACCTGCACATTGCTGATGACTGGGGAACACAGCATAGGCAGGGTGCCAGCGGTGGCTGTGCACTTGAGCTGATCCACCGAGTTGAAGGTGATGGCGCATTGGGACCACCTGAGCGGGCGCGTGGCCTCGAGCTTTGGGAGCATCGCGTTCACCTCGCAAGCGAACTATTTGAAGATGCACTGAGAGGCTGGGGCCTGAGCACCGCCCAAGATGCAAGCGATCGCACGCGGCTCCTGGAAGGCCCCAGCCCCCTCGTCCTGATGGTGGTCATCGTTCCTTCTCGGTGGCGGCAACGGGGGAAGACCGGCATTGCGCTGGGGGCGATCCTCATGAGGCGGGTCCCTCCAGGCACCCTCGCGAGATTGGTCCTGCCAGCGGTCCTCACGAGGCCGGTCGCGCCACTCCTGGCGCGGGCCACGATCGTCCCAGCGTCCGCCTTCGCGTCCTCCACCGCAGCCGTAGCCCCGGTTGGTGCGCTCGGGGCATCGACCGAAGCATCCTTCCCGTATGGCTCTGAGCTCTTGGCAGTCGCTGGTGTTGTGGGTGTTCAGGTTGTGGAAGGCGCGGAACGGACGGCCGTTCTTGGATGACTTAGGCTGATCTCTGCCTCGCTTGGTGTCGGGCTCTGCTGCGAGCACTACTGCCTCTTTGCGCTTCACGTCCTTGGCCTTGGCCTTCTTCTCCTCCACTCCTACAGCTGGCAGCTCAAGGAGAGAGAGGCGCCCCTCCTCAGCTCTTGCGCACTTGGTCGCTAGGTTGAACAGCTCCTGAGATGTGCAAAGCTCTTCATGGATAGCCAGCTCTTCCTTCATCTTGACATCACAGACTCCGTCTGAGAATGCGGAGATGATGGTTTCGTCCGTGACCTTGGGGATCTTGAGGCGGGTGTTGTTGAAGCGCTGGATGTACTTCTAGAGGGTCTCTCCTGGCTGTTGCTTGATGCAGCGTAGATCGCCCGTGGCCGGTGGGCGGTCGCGAGTGCCCTGGAAGTTGGCGACGAAACGGTTGCACATCTCATCCCAGGAGGAGATCGAGCCGTGCTGCAGGTTCAGGAGCCAGGAGCGGGCCCCGTCCTTGAGAGCCATGGGAAACCAGTTCGCCATGACTTTTTCGTCCCCGTTAGCCTCTTCGATGCTCAGCTCATAGAGCTGCAGGAACTCTGCGGGGTCGGCGGTGCCGTCGTATCGAGGAGGTAGCTCTGGCTTGAACTTGCCTGGCCAGGCGACGCTACACAACTCGGGGATGAAGGCACGGCAGCCAACCGTGGTCGCCAGGGCTCGCTTCTGAGGCGGAGCTTGGTCTTGGCGAGGTCCGCGCTGTGCCACTGCAGGCGGCACGCGGTCTTGACGAGGTGGCGCAGGGAGCGCCGGTGCAGCTTCACGCGGCCGCGGGATTTCTTGGCAGCTTCTTTCTTCACGCGCGGGCGCCGGGCACAGTGGATCACGCCGCGGAGGTGCGCGCCTTGGTGCCAGGGCACCGTCCTAGGGTCAAGGCGGTGGAGGCTTGCCATGAGCCCCGTCGCCTGCGGCTAGTTGAGGGGGAGGCAGAGAGTGGGACGACGTTAGAGAGCCCTCTGGAGGTCGTCGATGGGGCGGTAACGCAGGAGCTCGTTCGCCGTGATGAGCGCGGCCCGTGCCTCCATCGGAGCGCCGTGCGTGTGGGACGAAGAACCAGCAGGGGTGAGCGATGGAGTAGCGGTGCGGCCGTCCTGCCGCACTGAAGGATGCCGCAAGGACGCCTGCTGCTCGTTCCCTACCGGGCCGGTGGCAGCGTTGGCGGTGGGGGACGGAGAACGATGAGGTGGCCCGCCGACGGGAGCCGTCTGAGCGACACGGGCGGCGAGAGCGGCCCGACGCTCAGCTCGAGCACGGCGAGCGTCTGACATGGATACGATGGAGCGACGGAGCGACGGACTGATGGAAAAGAATCTACGGTGCACCCCTACCTGGCGCACCAAATGTCGGATGTGGGGCTCTGGCTAACCCTTAAGGTTCGAACACTGGGGTGCACACGGAGTCTTTCCCTCTTACCGATCTACGCTCTAGCTCGCTAAGATCTTGCGGACGAACTCGACGAACTCACAACATAGAAAGACACGGGATTTATACTGGTTCGGTCCTCCGTTGTGGTGTAATACCCTACTCCAGTGTGGTGGTGGTGGATTGCCTCTTGGTCTGATGATGAACAGTACAAGGGAAGAACTGCCTCCTGAGGTTGAGGTGTTCTTGTGCGTATGAAGTTGTAGTGTGTCTCTGGGCCTGATTCTCTCTCTCTCTTGGTTCGATGAGTCGATCCCCCTCTACTATGGTGGCTAGTCCTATTTATAGAGGCCCTATTCCTCTCCCCAAATATCGAGCGGGAAGGGAGCCAACAATGGCGGGCTAATTTGAAGGGGGACAACTAGTACAAGCTATCCTGACAAAAGGTAGTCTTCGCTTGCACAAAGCTCTGGTGGTGACGCCGTCTTGGGTTCCACGATGACCTCCGTCTTGCAGTTCATGGTCTTGGTCTCGTTACACCGAAATGTCAACCTTTGCCTGATGCCTCGGTACTCCGCGGCTGTGCTTGCCCCCTTTGCACCAAGGAGGAAACAAGGACGCTGGCGCCCGCCTGGTGTCGATCGTCATGGCTCATGTCACGAGTGCCTTGCGAGGTTTGCCTCGCCTTGATATCTTCGCTCCTCATGAGCCTGCCTGGCTAGGCCACTCCAGAGGAGGTCTTGCGTCATCCGCCTCGCGAGGCTTGGCCCTTCGCGAGGGTCTTGGATGCCTTGTTGGTGAAGATGGGCCGTATGGCCTGCTGGCTCCGCCACGCCACGGGCCGCAGGCAGGCAAGTCAGGGGACCCCCGTTCCCAGAACGCCGACACACACACACACACGGTCGAGATGTCGTGATTCAATCTTAGCTTTCTTTTCACAATCTTCTTGCCCTTCTTTTTCGCAAATGGAGTTCTTCTCTTGAACGGACGTCCTTTAGGTAGGGTGGTCCTGCTTCTTCTTGTGGTGTATGGTACTTCATCGTCATCGTCATCTTCCATCTTCGGGTCATCATACTTGTCGAAGTCTTGCTCATTGGCGACTCCATCCATTCCGATGATGTTCCTTTTGCCTCTCCTCACGACAACACGACTGGGCTTTGACGGGTCGGTAATGAAGAAGCATTGGTCCACTTGGAAAGCCAGTACCCATGGCTCATTTTTCGCGGCGATGTTTGCGCCCGCGGTCTTGGATTTGGCTTCGGGTATAACCATGGTGGTGAAATACCAGTCTTCTTTTAGGACGCTCTGGGCCCATATGACACGGAACATAGGGACCTTCTCTCCAGCGTAGCTCAGCTCCCAGATCTCCTCGATCCTTCCATAGTATCTTCCCTTGTTGTTACCGGTGTAGGATTCCATCGTTACCCCGAAGTTCTGATAATCGCTCTCCATGTCCTTTTCCTCGGTGTAGAATGTGTAGCCGTTGATATCGTATGCCTCATAGGTCATCAGGTTGTGCTAGGTGCCCTGTGACAAGGCGAATATGAGTTTTTCTTCTGCGGAAGAATCCTCATGTAAAGGGTACGACAGAAGCTTGTCCTTGAATCAACGCGTGAAACATGAGTTATGCTCTTTGATTATATCTCCGTCCGTCATCTGTTGGCCTCGGTCATTGTACGTCTTCTCAATAAAGGTTTTGTGCTCTACCACCCAAGGATCGACCACGTCTATGTGTTGTAGCGTGACTAGGTTTGCTCTTTCAAAGTCAGCGAGTCGACCCTTAAAGTCGACATGCATTTCGCGGCGACCCTCGCGGTGACCCCATCCAGCGAGCTTGCTGAGGTGCCTGTTGATGGGTAGACCAACGGGGTTCTCTATGCCTAGATAATTCGTGTAGAAGGAGATGCACACTTCGGTCAGAAAGCCCTTGGCTATGCTTCCATCTGGACGTGCCCTGTTGCGAACGTATCCTTTGATGACACCATTCATCCTTTCAAATGGCATCATGCTGTGTAGGAACCTCGGCCCGAGTTGGATGATATCCTCCACGATATGGACCAGCAGATGCACCATAACGTCGAAGAATGCGGGCGGGAAGTACATCTCAAGCTCGCATAGTATCACCACGATCTCTTCCTGTAGCCTTCTGAGTTGTCTCACGCCAACTGACTTCCGAGAGATGACGTCAAATAAGTTGCATAGGTCAAATAGCATTTCACGGACGTGCGCGTCCATGATCACATGGATTGCAACTGGAAGTATCTGCGTCATCAGCACGTGACAGTCGTGAGACTTCATCCCGCTGAACTTCTACTTCGCTGAGTCTAGGTATCTGCTTATCTTCCCTGCGTAACCATAAGGAAGTT
Organism: Triticum dicoccoides; assembly: GCF_002162155.2. NCBI lineage: Eukaryota > Viridiplantae > Streptophyta > Magnoliopsida > Poales > Poaceae > Triticum > Triticum dicoccoides. Next base: position 529,121,334 of record NC_041392.1, read on the forward strand.
TTACTCCTACGAGGCTGGTGAAAAACTGCTTGATCTCCTCCTGACTTAGAGTGAAGCACGCGGGAGGGCAGTCATATTCGATCTTCTTGGCCTTTTTGCCTTTGCGACGACTTTCCGTGTCCTTCACCTCATCATCATCATCATCATCATCATCATTAGGGCGTTTTGCGTGAAGCTCCTCCCTGATGCCCATTGATTGCAAGTCTGCCCTTGCTTTCGGCCCATCTTTGGTCCTCTCTGGTATGTTGAGCATGGTACCAAGCATACTCTCGCACACGTTCTTCTTGATATGCATGACATCAAGGCCGTGAGGCACACGGAGGATCTTCCAGTACGACAAGTCCCAGAAAACAAACCTCGTTTTCCATACCTTCAGCAGCGGCTCTGGCGCCTTTCGCTTCTTTCCCGGTGGTGGGCACTCTTTCCAATTTTTCAACAACTCGTCTATTTCCTCGCCGCTCCTCGTACGCGGGCGTCTTCGGGGTTCGGTTTCACCATCGAACAGATCCTTACATTTTCTCCATGAGTCATCGTCGCAAAGCCACCTTTGATGTCCCATGAACACGGCTTTCGAAGACCCAAGATCTCTATCTAGCTGGAGATACGTTGTGTCATCCATGCACCTGACGCATGCACAAAATCCGTGGACCACCTGCCCCGCAACATATCCGTAACCGAGATAGTCGTGCACCGTCGTGAGAAGTGCGGCTCTCATAGGGAAATATTCTTTCGCTGCGGCGTCCCACGTATTGGCTGGCGTTTTCCACAGCGTGTCTAGCTCCTCTTTCAACAGCCCCAGATACAGATTGATGTCGTTCCCTGGTTGTTTCGGCCCTTCAATTAGCATACTCATGTGAATGTACTTCCTCTTCATGCACAACCAGGGGGGAAGGTTGTACATCTGAAAGTGCGTTATATCGACTAGAGGGGGGGTGAATAGGCGATTTTTATGAAAGTCTTCAAAAAGTGGAAGTTATGAAGACAAACAGTAGAGATATGCCTATCACTATGCAGCGGAAGTTAGATTACACTAGGCAAGCCATGGTCAAGTATTCAATAGAGTGAAAGCACAATGACAAGTAGCTGTAGTGTAATAAGGATCAGGTAGGAAGAAGTTATGAAGCCAAACAAATCATATAGTTACGTTGTGAAGACAAAAGATATAGCAAGCATGCAATGGCTTCACAATGAGTAACAGTAAGTAAAAGGAAGTGAAGATGAAACAAGTGACTCGTTGAAGACAATGATGTGTTGGACCAGTTCCAGTTGTTGTGACAACTGTACGTCTGGTTGGAGCGGCTAGGTATTTAAACCTTAGGACACACAGTCCCGGACACCCAGTCCTGAACACGCAGCTCAGGACACCAAGTCCTCACCGTATTCTCCTTGAGCTAAGGTCACATAGTCCTCGCCCAATCACTCAGGTAAGTCTTCAAGGTAGACTCCCAAACCTTCACAGACTTCGTTCACTGGCAATCCACAATGTCTCTTGGATGCTCAGAACGCGACGCCTAACCGTCTGGAGGATGCACAGTCCTCAAGTGTAATAAGTCTTCAGATCACTCAGAGAAGAAGACTTAAGTGATGCCCAATTTACTTTGGCTCTGGGTGGTTAGGGCTTTCTCCTCACTAGAAATTTTCTCTCAAAAGCTTCGAGGTGGGTTGCTCTCAAACGACAAAAGCCGTGCATTGAAATCTGAGCAGCCAACCGTTTATGGTTGTAGGGGGTGGGCTATTTATAGCCACTTGGCAACCCGACCTGATTTGTCCGAAATGACCCTGGGTCACTAAAGAACTGACACGTGTTCCAACGGTCAGATTTCAAACTCACACGACAACTTTACTTGGGCTACAAGCAAAGCTGACTTGTCCGTCTCTGGACAAGATTTGCTCTCATTGTCTTCACTCGAAGACATAGGTTTTTTGTTTAGGCATCACTTCAGTCATTCTGACTGGTTCTCCTGGACCCCACTTAACAGTACGGTGGTTCCTATGACTCAACACAAAAGAAAAAGAACTACGAAAGATCTAAGTCTTCGAGCTCCATAGGCTTCATAACGTGTCTTCTTTTGTCATAGTCTTCAATGTGAATATCTTCATATACCACCTTTGACTTCAATGTCTTCATACATTTTTAGGGGTGATCTCTGGTAGTAAAACCGAATCAATGAGGGACTTCTACCTGTGTTATCCTGCAATTCTCACAAACACATTAGTCCCTCAACTAGGTTTGTCGTCAATACTCCAAAACCAACTAGGGGTGGCACTAGATGCACTTACAATCTCCCCCTTTTTGGTGATTGATGACAAACTAGTTGAAGTTTTCAACGGGGAATATAGTCTGTGAAATTATAAATGATAAGGAATTGTCTTCATAAGTTGCAAGGGCTCCCCCTGAAGATGTGCATATAAGTTAATTTGCTTTTGGAATGCAAATGCACATGGCAGGTTGTACTTGTGGAGATCCACTTCAGCTTATGATGACAATCCACTATGCATGTGAAAGTATATGAAGATAATGACATGCACCATGGAAAATGGACGTCTGCAGAATGAGATAAGTGCAGAATTTATCGTCGCACATGCGGAATTTATCTTCGCATAACAGGGTGGCAAACAAGTAGCAGACGACCATCTGGTTTAAGTGTTACACTCATAAGAACCAAATGTAGCAAAAAAAACGAGAGTTGTAAGCACGAAGCAAAATATAAGGCACCCGCCCATATGAACCCGCTTGAAGACTATCATTCTCATATGCTTCTCCCCCTTTTGTCAGTATTGACCAAAAAGGTTTGAAGACATAGAGCATCTACTCGTTCCCATGAGGAGTAGATGAAGTAGCAGGGTTGTTGGCGTTGTTTGGCGGTGCAGAAGAGCTTGGAGGTGCTGAAGCAGGTGGCGGTGAGGTAGCATTGTCTTCTTCATCAATGATTCTGGCAGTGACGGTGGCAGCAGAGGAAGAAAACTCAGAGTCTTCAAGAGATGGAGTGCTTCGCATCACAGCCCTTCTAGGAGGTGTGGTGTCAAACTTGAATCACTCAGTGAAGCCATCCTCTTCAAGTTCAGCTTCAGTACATATCATTGATAGCCCTTTCCAGGTACGACGACAGGTTTCATGGGTAACGAAAGCATTATTGGTGGCAAGATTTCGGATACGATTTACATCCACCAAGAGGCTTTTCATCTGTCTCTTCAACCAGTCATGATGCCTATCCTGCTTTTGATGAAGGTCCACAAGAAGCTCTCGGTCGTTGAGAACACGAGTGCGCTTCTTGGGTCTTGAAGCAGTTGCACTGTCAGTGGCTTCAGTTGAAGAAGGGTGTGGTGCACGTGTAGTGCCAGCCAAAGGATACACCCTGGAGATGGCTTCAACACCTTCAACATTCTGAGCGAAGCTCTGGTGTTCTGCATTCTGAAGACTTAGAGGTTGCTTGGCAGGTTCAGCATAGATGGCTTCAGCAGAGGTATCCACATCAGGCAAGAAGATCCGATGGTTGCGGGCTGAGGGCTGATATGAGATTACAGAGTGAAGCTTGATCAGTCTCATCACCCAAGGAGCATAGAACTTCAAACCAAGTAAATCTGAGCCTGATGCAGCAAGTTGGCGGATGAAGAAGTCCTGTGCATTGAAGCATTTGCCATGAAGGATACAAAATATCAGAGTCTTCATTGCACCCTCGATCTTGGCATTTGGAGAGTGCCCTTTGATAGGCCAGAGAGTCCGCCGGATAATGTGATAGATGGTTCTGGGCAGGTACTCAAAGTCTTCAACGAAGAACTCTGTTGGATAAGGAGCATCGTGGGGCAATGGCTTCATCATGGAGAGCATCTGACTCATATTCGGCTCAGGCCTCTGGAATATGCTCTCAAGAGCTTCAGTGTGTAGTGGACAGCCTTCCTCGAAGAATTCGCTAGGAGTGGGCAGGCCGGTGAGCTCAATGATATCAAATGCATTGGCTTCGTGATGGACATTGCCGGTCATCCACTCTAGGGCCCAAGTCTTCGGATCTCTGTTGTATCCTTTGATGTGGAGGGTGGCATAGAATTGCAGCAGAAGCTCTTCATTCCAGTGCTCTTCATCAGTTACAAACTGCAGCAGACCCACTTGCTTGAAGCAATCCAACGCTTCCTCTAAACAGGGCAGACCAGCAATGGCTTCAACATCAAGGCGCTTGTGCGGGAAGATGCGACCTTGGTTGTATAGGATGCATGAATAGTAGCTGCACTGAGGATAGCTCCAGAACCTATCTGATGAAATCCTTTCCCTTGAATAGGGGTTCTTGGAGCTTTTGAAGAACGTATTATCTGCCTTGAAGCTATTGATGTTAAAGGAGCCAGGTGCTGATGCAGGACCTGGGAACCTCGGCAGCCTTGGGACTGGCTTCTGGACATGAGGCATGTGCTCAACATGGTAATCAAATTGAGGACCTGCAGCAGACTCAGGAACAGAAGTGTCTGGATCAGTAGCTTCGCTGTCTTCTGAAGATTTTGGTGGGGAGGGCTCCACATTGGCTTCAGTATTGGTTGTGGGAGCCTCAATATTTTCAACCTCCGCTTGACTAGCTGGAGGGTCGGTCACAAGCACGTTCTCCTGGAGAACTGCTTCTTGGTGGAGCATAGGAGTGGGCTCTTGTGGTGCTTCTTCTGCAGCTGATGCAGCCGGAATGTATTCAGCATAGACTTGAGGCCTTGGACCTTTGCGAAGCTTGTGGAACGCAAACGACGCTTGTGGGGTTGGAGTGGGCTGGGCCTCAAAGTCTTCTTCCTCTTGAGGGCGATCCGCCCATGACGCATCTTGTGCAATTGGCGTCAGAGGACGACCAATGCTGATGAGTTCGCTGTGTTCATACTGAGGAAGGGCTGCATCATCTTGTACATTGTCCTAATGACCAATGTCTTCAGCAGCGATGGGGTCGGCTGCTGGTATGTCTTCAGCTTCAGGAGCCTCTGTGGAAGCAGGCTCATGAACTGTCAGTTGTCGTTCTACGTCAGGATGGACGACAGAAAGGGGTTCAACCATCAAGGGCTCTGTGGGAGCAGCTCGAGTTTTCTTGATCTTTTGCTTCTTCTGAGTGGGAGCAGAAGGAGAGGCTTCAGTATGTTTCCGCTTCCTAGCTTCAGCCTCTGCAGTTCGCGTCTTCTTGAGCTCTGAAGCAGTTGACCAGCTCTTTGGCTTCGAGCCAGTCGTTGAAGTTGGGAAGACAATTGGAACTGCTTCTTGCCTTGGTGCCTCTGGTTCAGCCATAGCAGGCTTCTTCTTATTCTTCTTCGCGGCCATCCTGGGGTCGATGCCGGGACGCCCAAGTGCCTTGCGCTTCTCGGCCTCATTGTAGGCCTGCACACATCTGTCTGCCAGAGACTTCATTCGCTCCCACGAACCTTGAGCTTCTGCACGCTTCTTCAGAAAGTTTTCCTTTAGTTCGTGCATCATGACCTTGAAGCTCTTCACTTCTTGCACGCTGAGCTTGGCCATATGCTTCTTGAACTGAGCCTTTTCATGATCAATTTTCTGCTTCAGTTCAACTATGCACTGGGCAATGGCAAGTTCTGAAGCAATAGCGCCTTGGAAGGCGACGCTGAGGCCAACGGGCAGCTGCAGATCTTCGAAGCTGATGTTTGGTGTGGCAAACCATTCGTCGATGAAGTTGTGGATGATGGCGACATCAAAGAGAGGCAAATTGTTGAAGATTTCAGCTTCTTCTTTGCTCTTGATGAGCTGCTCGAGAGCGTCATCTCCAAGATCTTCATCACTTGACAGATCAATGGCTTCACTGCGCAGAATGTCAGCAGCTGTGAGCTCTTTGCCGGTGTGTGGCTGAGGCATCTTGGCCTTCTGGGGCTTGGAGACGCGGGATACGTCTTCAGACTACACACTGTCTTCAGGAGGTGCAGTTGCCAATGGCTTCGCCCTTGAGATTTTTGGTGAAGGGGCCGGCTTTGAAGCTTTTGGATTCTTCAAGTGCTTTGGCTTCGGTACAGCAGGAGCTTCATCAGACTCAGAGTCAGCTGGAGGGTCATTCATGGTAGTCCCTTGGACTAAGATGCGAGTGATGAGGCCCTCAAGGTTGGCATACGGACCGATGATATTGGGTTCTGCGTCGCGTGTGCCATCTGCCCTTGGTGCGGAGGGACCAGGGTTGAAGTCTAACCCCAACTTCTTCTTGTTCTGCTTCGCTGATTGTTGGGCAAACTGGAAGTTGCGCTTGAACAGATTGTCGTCACGACACCAGAGTAGTGACGACGGATGTGCATCATCAGGCTGTGGCCCACGAACCATCCATGGATAGAAGCTTTGGGCAATAGCTTCATCTCTGGACCTGGGTACAAGGTTCTTGAATAAGATGTCTCCCCACGGTCTTTTGATGGCACTCTTCTCAGCATACTCTTGGGTTGTGAAGCGGTATTTGAACCATTGTTCTGCCCAATAGCATCGAATCCATTGGATTCGGGTCTTGCGCTGACCATAATTCTCTTCAGGATCTATTTTATACATTTCTACCAGTTCATCAGGCAGATCTTTGGATGTTCCTTCATGTCGCTGTCTGCCCCCCTTCCTTGCTGCTGTTTCTGAAGCCATAAACTTTAACTTGAAAGGCTTCAAGACGTTGAAAGGCTTCAAAGCCTTTTTCTTGCTGGACCAACAGGAACTGGCTTCAGGAGAATTTATGTGATGATGTAGGAATTCTGCAAATGAATGCAGACTATGAGAACCAAAGGATTCTCCCACGGACATGTACCTGTGACAGCATTAAGGTGCAAGGGAAGGGGAAGAGGTCATATGCATTCTCAGAAGATTTTGAAGATAAATCAGTTTAGGAGACATTGACCTCATCGTGCGAAGACATTCACTCATAGATAAGAAGTTGGTTCCAAATTTGTACGAATCCACAGATCAGTACAAGTGAGGAATCTAACTACTTTTGAAGCACAAGTGAATATTCTAGGCATGTTATGAGATGCAGTTTGAGAGAGATCTAGCTTGTGTGAACAGAAACTACTTGTGGTAGAATGTGACAGATCAATAGGATCAACGGTGCTGTAAAAAGGGAGTTTTATTTACCACACTGAGAACTGCTAGATGGAGTGGGAGATGAGGCCGAGCAGTTCACTCGTTCGTGCCCTAACTTGGCGACGGAGGAGACCTACGGCGACGGCGGAGAGGATGTTGTCCGCGGTCGGTGTGAAGACGGCGTCGGAGAGGTTGCAGCAGCGAAGCGCTTCGTCGCCGGCGTCGTCGAGAGCTAGCGGTGGCGCTAGGGTTCGTGCGAGGGTAGAAGAAGAGATAGTTGCCGCTGTAAGTGTGTATTTATAGGCACAGGGGCAGCACTGTGCTATTACACAGGTGCCCCTGGCGATTCGTATTTGAGTAATACGTGCCCATCATGCGGTATTTTGGGGGTAGTTTCACGTCCCACGCACGCCTGGATTGTCGAGTGGTCGTTCCTACTTCCCCGAATTTCATGTGGATAAATGAGCATTGAAAACGGACTTAAATGTTGTCTCTGTGTCTTCTGCTGACAAGGACGCAAAGAAGACATTCGACAGTTTCAATAGAATGCATATGACTTGGAGAGATAGAATTTTGAGATAGAAAGCATAGAGAGGTTTGGGTCCGATCACATTCACTTAGTTCAAAAGATTCAACAAGAAGACATAGCTATAAGTGAATGCTGTAGAGGACTGAACACTAGT
>NC_041392.1:529129361-529223973 GCF_002162155.2 Triticum dicoccoides
TATATATATATATATATATATATATATATATATATATATATATATATATATATATATATATATATATAATCAACATAGTGAAGATAATCATGAAGACATGTTGAGATTGAAGCCAAACCAAATGTGAAGACATTGCAAGGTAACGCCATGAGTGAAACACTTTAAAATAGAACGTTTGGTGGTGGCGTTACCCACCGTATAGGAAGTATTAGACCCAGACACGGCGCACAATTATCGTGGCGCTCCGAAGTCAAATTACACATTAATGTATTCACACTTAGAATGTATGTCTTCATTGATTGAAGATATACTTTACTTTGTGTGTTGCACATCTAAGTCATCAATATGCATAAGGGTTAGGATGTGTGCCTGATCACAGGACATTTGAGGATTCTAGGATATTTAGCTCACACCGTAACTTGCAAAACCTCTTCTCATCCAAGGGCTTGGTGAAGATATCTGCCAATTGCTCTTCAGTGTTGACGTGTATGATATCAATGTCTTCCTTCACAACATGATCTCCGAGAAAGTGATGACGAATTTCAATGTGCTTTGTCTTTGAGTGCTGAACTGGGTTGTTGGCAATCTTGATGGCGCTTTCATTGTCCCAGTAAAGTGGCACTTGCTTCAGATGAATGCCATAGTCCTTGAGTGTTTGCTTCATCCACAGAAGCTGAGCGCAGCAAGATCCAGCAGCAATGTATTCAGATTCAGTAGTGGAGAGAGATACACAGTTCTGCTTCTTTGAAGACCAACATACAAGTGATCGTCCCAGAAAGTGACATGTGCCTGATGTAGACTTGCGATCAACTTTGTCACCAGCATAATCAGCATCCGAGAATCCAACCAAATCAAACTCTGAGCCCTTTGGATACCATAATCCTAGAGTTGGGGTGTGAGCCAAATATCGAAGAATTCGCTTCACAGCTAAGTGATGCGACTCCTTTGGTGCCGCTTGAAATCGAGCACACATGCAAACACTAAGCATAATATCTGGCCTAGATGCACATAAATAAAGCAAAGAACCAATCATGGAGCAGTATACCTTTTGATCGAACTCTTTACCATTGTCGTCGGGACCCAGATGATGTTTGGCTGGCATTGGTGTTGTGAAGCCTTTGCAGTCTTGCATACCAAACTTCTTCAGGAACTCTTTGAGATATTTCTCTTGAGATATGAAGATGCCGTTGCGTTGTTGTCGTATTTGAAGACCAAGGAAGAACTTCAGCTCCCCCATCATGGACATCTGATATTGCTCTTGCATCATATATCCAAACTCTTCACTGTACTTCTGATTTGTGCAGCCGAAGATAATGTCATCCACATATATTTGGCACACAAACAGTTCACCATCATATGTCTTTGTGAAAAGAGTGGGATCTAGGGAACCGGGTATGAAGCCTTTGCTCTTCAGGAAGTATTTGAGCGTGTCATACCAGGCCCTAGGGGCTTGTTTGAGGCCATACAGTGCCTTGTTGAGCTTGTATACCATGTCAGGATGTTTTGGATTTTCAAAGCCAGGCGGTTGTGCAACATACACTTCCTCTTCAATCTTGCCATTGAGAAAGGCACTCTTCACATCCATTTGATATAGAAGTATGTTATGATGATTTGCATAGGCCAGCAGTATGCGGATGGCTTCAAGCCTAGCCATAGGAGCAAATGTTTCATCGAAGTCAATGCCTTCCATTTGAGTATATCCTTGAGCAACGAGACGAGCTTTGTTTCTGACAACTTGACCATGCTCATCTTGCTTGTTGTGGTATATCCATTTGGTGCCTATTATGTTGTGCTTCTGTGGATCAGGACGCTTGACCAGTTCCCATACATTATTCAGCTCGAACTGTTGAAGCTCTTCTTGCATAGCTTGAATCCATTCAAGTTCCATGAAGGCTTCTTCAACTTTCTTGGGTTCTGATATTGAGATGAATGCGAAGTGCCCACAGAAATTTGCTAGCCGAGTTGCCCTTGAACGAGTGAGTGGACCAGGTGCATTGATGCTATCAATTATTCTATCAATCTGCACTTCATTGGCAACACGAGGATGTATAGGGCGAAGACTTTGCTCTTGCTGATCTGTGTTGTCGTTGGGAGGGATGTCTTCAGGCTGAGCATTGTCTTCATGTGGATCAGGTGCTGAAATGATAAGTTCTTCTTTAGCATGAGCTTCAGAAGGTATAATTTCTCCAGTTCCCATTAGCTTGATTGATTCACTGGATGGAACTTCATCTAGCACACTAGGCAGCTGCTCTCTTTGTGATCCGTTGGTCTCATCGAACCACACATCCACTGTTTCAACCACTTTGTAATGAAAGACATTGAAGACTCTGTAGGAGTGCGAATCCTTTCCATATCCCAGCATAAAACCCTCATGTGCTTTTGGCGCAAATTTTGATGTGTGATGTGGGTCCTTGATCCAGCACCTTGCGCCAAATACTCTGAAGTAACTGACATTTGGCTTTTTGCCAGTAAGGAGCTCATAAGATGTTTTGTTCAGAAGCTTGTGAAGATAAACACGATTGATTGTATGGCATGCAGTGTCAATGGCTTCAGTCCAGAATTTTCTTGGAGTCTTGTATTCATCTAGCATCGTTCTGGCCATCTCAATGAGTGTTCTGTTCTTGCGTTCGACGACGCCATTCTGCTGTGGCGTGTACGGAGCTGAGAATTCATGTGTGATGCCCAAGGTATCAAGATATGTATCAAGGCCAGTGTTCTTGAATTCAGTGCCATTGTCACTTCTGATGTGCTTTATCTTGGCGCCAAAATTGTTCATAGCTCGATTGGCGAAGCATCTGAAGACATCCTGCACTTCAGTCTTGTAAAGGATTATGTGCACCCAAGTATATCTAGAGTAATCATCAACAAAGACAAAGCCATAGAGGCAAGCAGTAGTGGTAAAAGTTGAGTAGTGAGTGGGACCAAAAAGATCCATGTGAAGCAGTTCGAAGGGTCGAGTAGTGGTCATGATTGTCTTCGAGGGATGTTTTTCCCTCGTCATCTTCCCTGCTTCACAGGCACCGCATAAGTGATCTTTCTTGAACTTGACGCCCTCGATGCCTATGACATGTTTCTTCTTCGCAAGGGTGTGGAGGTTCCTCATGCCAGCATGCCCAAGCCTCCGATGCCAAAGCCAGCATTCTGAAGCTTTCGCAAGAAGACATACTGCAAGTTGTGGCCCTGCTGAGAAATCTACCACGTACAGATCATCTTTTCGATACCCTTCAAACACTAGAGACTTGTCAGATTCCATTAGCACAAGGCAACGATATTTTCCAAACATTACGATCATGTTCAAATCGCAAAGCATTGAGACAGACATTAAGTTGAAGCCAAGGGATTCAACAAGCATGACTTTATCCATGTGTTGATCCTTTGAGATTGCAACTCTACCTAGACCCAATACCTTACTTTTACCAGTGTCAGCAAATGTGATGTGGCTCTTGTCGGATGGACGTAAGGTTGAGTCCATAAGAAGGCTTCTTTTGCCAGTCATGTGATTTCTACACCCACTGTCAATAATCCATTCTGAAGACTTTGAAGACGCTGGTGTCATACCCTACAGTGCAGTTAGGGGGATAGGCTTCATGAAGAGAATAAAAACATTTGATGAACCAGTGGGTTATGAAAACTTAGATCCAGATCTGGACTAATAGGGAGAGTGGCATGCGATTCAGGAACGAAGTACATAATGATGCCATTCGGGCATTTTATCTTGCGCCCTACAAGTTTTTTAAGGTCCCCAACAATAGCGTCAGAAGATTTTGGTTTTCTGCTGGAGACCTTTCCCTGCAAAAGAGAGTTAAGCCTTCTTAACCACCCACATCTTCAAGGGTGGCTTAGAAGCAATAAGTCTAAGTGCAGCATCTGAGAATTTTGGCTTTGAAGCCTTAGCAAACAGTCTTGCAGGTGGACAATAGTACTCATAAGAATAAGCAGAATAATTTTTGGTCATATGAACATGACGGTTTGATGAACCGCTCTCATATTCATATGCCTGAGTATGGTTTCCCTGCAAAACATTTGCGTTAGTGTGACTCAGGTGAGTCCTCTGTTTGTATGAAGCCTTTGGACCGGGTGAAGCCTTTGGTCTGAGGTTTGTCTTCTTCAAGTGAGGTGTCATGAAGACATTCACAGGAAGATTTTCCAGACACTTTTTCGGAACCCAGATCTTCTTCATAGGCGGTCCATTCCTGCAGTTAGTACAAATGTACCTGGCAAACACTTCACCATTCTGATTCTTAAACAGTATGTAGTTTGCATCAAAGGATTCATCAATGATAATGGGGTTAGCACAAGTGAAGCCAGATAAATTGGATGGATCTGCTGAAGGTTCCTTTGCAGCAACCCACTTGGTTTTGGGGTACTGCTCAGGTTTCCAGTAAGAGCCATCTGCATTTATTTTCCTTACGAACCCAACTCCCTCTTTCCTAGGGTTTCGGTTCAAAATCTGCTTCTTGAGGACATCACATAATGTCTGATGTCCTTTAAGACTTTTGTACATCCCTGTTTCAAGCAATGTCTTCAACCTAGCATTCTCATCAGCAATAGCAGTGGTATCCTCAGCAGAGGGGTTAGTTACCACATCAACAGTTGAAGATATTGCAACAGCAGTAGCAGTGGAACATTCAGCAACAGAAGTAGCATTATCACGCTCAATGCACTTAAGACATGGTGGTTCAAATCCTTCCTGAGCGGAACTGATCTGTTCGACGCGAAGTGACTCGTTTTCCTTTTGAAGATCTTCATCAGCCGCTCTCAATTTCTCAAGTTCTTGCTTCCTTTGAAGATAATCATAGGAAAGCTTTTCACGAGTTGTTGAGACAGTATCATGACGATCTTCAAGTTCCTGATACTTAACATGAAGATTTTTTATGTCTTCAATTAAGGATTCAGATCGAGTCATTTCAGCACCCAACAGATCATCGCTTCTGTCTAACAGTTTTTGAATATGTTCCATGGCTTTCTGTTGTTCAGTTGCAATTTTAGCAAGTGTTTTGTAACTGGGTTTTGAATCACAATCAGAGTCATCGTCACTAGATGTTTGATAGTGAGTAGTGCGTTTGTTTACCTTGGCACCGTGTGCCATGAAGCAGTAGGTAGGAGTGGAGTAGTCCTTGTCATTTGCATCGGTGTCGGTGATGAAGTCATTGTCTTCAGTGTTGAAGATGGACTTGGCGACGTATGCTGTAGCCAGACTTGCAATGCCAGAATCAGACTCCACCTCTGCCTCCTCAGAAGCGGACTCCTCCTCTGAATCCATTTCCTTGCCAACAAACGCACGTGCCTTGCCAAATGAGCTCTTCTTGTGTGATGAAGACTTTGAGGAAGACTTGGAAGAAGACTTTGTGTATTTCTTCTTCTTCTTGTCGTCAGAGTCATATTCCTTGCTCTTCTTCTTCTTTCTGTTCTCATTGTCCCAATGTGGACACTCAGAGATGAAGTGTCCAGTTTTCTTGCACTTGTGGCATGTTTTCTTCTTGTAGTCATGAGCAGAAGCTTCATCATTCCTTGAGCTTGATCGTGAAGACTTTCTGAAGCCTTTCTTCTTGGTGAATTTTTGGAACTTCTTCACTAGCATTGCAAGTTCCTTTCCAATGTCTTCAGGATCATCAGAACTGCTGTCAAATTCTTCTTCAGATGAGGAAACAACTTTTGCCTTCAAGGCACGAGTTCACCCATAGTTTGGACCGTAGATATCTCTTTTCTCAGAAAGCTGAAACTCATGTGTGTTGAGCCTCTCAAGTATGTCAGATGGATCGAGTGTCTTGAAATCAGGACGTTCTTGAATCATCAGGGCTAGGATGTCAAATGAACTATCAAGTGATCTCAGCAGCATCTTGACGACTTCATGTTTGGTGATCTCAGTAGCGCCGAGGGCTTGAAGCTCATTTGTGATGTCAGTGAGTCGATCAAATGTGTGTTGGACATTCTCATTGTCATTTTGCTTGAAGCGGTTGAAGAGGTTGCAAAGGACACTGATTCTCTGATCTCTCTGGGTTGAGATGCCTTCATTGACCTTGGAGAGCCAGTCCCAGACCAGCTTGGATGTCTTCAAAGCACTCACACGGCCATATTGTCCTTTGGTCAGATGTCCACAGATGATATTCTTGGCAGTAGAGTCCAGTTGAACGAATTTCTTGACATTAGCAGCAGTGACACCTTATCCAGCCTTGGGAACGCCGTTCTCAACGACATACCATAGGTCGACGTCAATGGCTTCAAGATGCATACGCATCTTATTCTTCCAGTAGGGATATTCAGTTCCATCGAAGACGGGGCACGCAGCGGAGACTTTAATTATCCCTGCAGTCGACATAGCTAAAACTCCAGGTGGTTAAACCGAATCACACAGAACAAGGGAGCACCTTGCTCTGATACCAATTGAAAGTACGTTATATCGACTAGAGGGGGGGTGAATAGGCGATTTTTATGAAAGTCTTCAAAACGTGGAAGTTATGAAGACAAGCAGTAGAGATATGCCTATCACTATGCAGCGGAAGTTAGATTACACTAGGCAAGCCACGGTCAGGTATTCAATAGAGTGAAAGCACAATGACAAGTAGCTAAAGTGTAATAAGGATTAGGTAGGAAGAAGTTATGAAGCCAAACAAATCATACAGTTACGTTGTGAAGACAAAAGATATAGCAAGCATGCAATGGCTTCACAATGAGTAACAGTAAGTAAAAGGAAGTGAAGATGAAACCAGTGACTCGTTGAAGACAATGATGTGTTGGACCAGTTCCAGTTGCTATGACAACTGTACGTCTGGTTGGAGCGGCTAGGTATTTAAACCTTAGGACACACAGTCCTGAACACGCAGCTCAGGACACCAAGTCCTCACCGTATTCTCCTTGAGGTAAGGTCACATAGTCCTCGCCCAATCACTCAGGTAAGTCTTCAAGGTAGACTCCCAAACCTTCACAGACTTCGTTCACTGGCAATACACAATGTCTCTTGGATGCTCAGAACGCGACGCCTAACCGTCTGGAGGGTGCACAGTCCTCAAGTGTAATAAGTCTTCAGATCACTCAGACAAGAAGACTTAAGTGATGCCCAATTTACTCTGGCTCTGGGTGGTTAGGGCTTTCTCCTCGCTAGGAATTTTCTCTCAAAAGCTTCGAGGTGGGTTGCTCTCAAACGACAAAAGCCGTGCACTGAAATCTGAGCAGCCAACCGTTTATGGTTGTAGGGGGTGGGCTATTTATAGCCACTTGGCAACCCGACCTGATTTGTCCAAAATGACACTGGGTCACTAAGGAACTGACACGTGTTCCAATGGTCAGATTTCAAACTCACGCAACAACTTTACTTGGGCTACAAGCAAAGCTGACTTGTCCGGCTTTGGACAAGATTTGCTCTCATTGCTTCACTCGAAGACATAGGTTTTTGGTTTAGGCATCACTTCAGTCATTCTGACTGGTTCTCCTGGACCCCACTTAACAGTACGGTGGTTCCTATGACTCAACACAAAAGAAAAAGAACTACGAAAGATCTAAGTCTTCGAACTCCATAGGCTTCATAACGTGTCTTCTTTTGTCATAGTCTTCAATGTGAATATCTTCATATACCACCTTTGACTTCAGTGTCTTCATACATTTTTAGGGGTCATCTCTGGTAGTAAAACCGAATCAATGAGGGACTTCTACCTGTGTTATCCTGCAATTCTCACAAACACATTAGTCCCTCAACTAGGTTTGTCGTCAATACTCCAAAACCAACTAGGGGTGGCACTAGATGCACTTACAACATCCACACAAACACAGGCCAGGCGCTATGTGTGCTTCTCTGGCTGCCAAACGGATTGACTCGATCGGTGCTCGCGCCCAGCATGATGTTCCTTGGATCGTCCCCAAATTCTGGGTGTTCGAAGTTCAACGCTCGCCACTGGCTTGCATCGTTTGGGTGACTCGGCATCTTGTCTTTTTATTTATCTCCAGATCATTTCCATCATCTTCTCGCTTCTTCTCCTCCCTATCCGCGTGCCAACGCAGGAGCTTTGCTATCTTAGGATCCGCGAAATATCACTGCAGACGAGGAGTGATCGGAAAGTACCACACTACTTTTCAAGGAGCTTTCTTCATCTTCTTGTATCGAGTGACGCCGCACACCGGACATATGGTAGACTCCGCGTGCTCGTCCCGATAAATGATTCAATCATTCATGCACACATGGTATTTCACGTGCGGTAAATCCAGAGGACACACGATTTTGTTCGCCTCCTCGAAACTGGTCGGGCACTTGTTCCCCTTGGGAAGACGTTCGTGCCAGAATGACATGTTCTCGTCGAAGCATGTGTCGGCCATTTTGTGTTTTACCTTCATCTCCAGAGCCATGAGCGTTACTTTCAGGCGGGTATCCTCGGGCCTGCATCCTTCATACAATGGAGTAACCGCGTCTATCTCCAGTTGATCCAGCTTGGCTTTCTCTCGAGCGACAGCTCTTGCGTTACCCGTCTGCTTGAGAAGCAACTCTTGAATATGAGGATCCTGCACCCAGCCCATCGATGGTCCATCGTCATCTGCTTCGGCATCTTCATCTTCATGATCATGCCCTTTGTCTTGATCTTCCTCATCATCATGTCTGGCATCTTCTACATGATGACGGTTTCCTGCATCTACTTCGTGATCATGTCCTAGAGATTCTTCGTCTTCTCGCCCGCCCTCGCCGCGGTTGTCTTGCTGCCCTTCCTTATTTCTTGCCCGGCCCCCATGAACGACTTCATAATCATCTTCATCACCTTGCCACCGATAGCCATCCATGAAACCATGCAAGAGCTGGTGGTCCCGCACCTATCCAAAATCCGGGTCCATAAGGCTCTTCAGCTTGCATCTTCGACACAGACATATTATCTCCGTATCATTCTTTTGAAGCATCCCAGCCTTCGCAGAGCTCAAAAACCTATTCACGATGCCTTCGGTCATCGTGCGGACCATGGTCGCCTGTGGGGTAGTGAAAAACGATATTTTAGAACCAAAAAAATTGGCATGACTTTGCCTAAAAATAGGACCAAAAAGAATGCATAGTGCCAAATTCTCGCTGAAACAGAAATGAATCTACATTCCGGCAAAATATTAGCAACTATCGCATTTCAAATACCGGTACCTGCAAACACAAACATATGCAACACCACAAACATACATAGATCTAGGCCATAAAAAGTGTGTATGTTGTTGGAGGGAGAAAAAGTAGATCTAGTACATAAAGAAAGCTTTCCCCTTACTTACCTATCAAAAAAGGAAATTTAACCACTTAATTTGGGTGAATCTATGGTGCAAATGAGGTGAGGAGGAGGAGGCAGCCGAGACCAAGCTCGGTAGAGGTGGAGAGAATGAAGTGGGGAAAGTGAGTGTGGTAGGTGGCTGCCAAAAATATCTAGCTGCTCTCAGTTTACCAATGGCGCACCTCCTAAGAATGCGCCATTGGTAACCAGGGTTACTAACGGCGCACCTGGTGTGTGGTGCGACATTGCTAGTTTTGAAAAAAAACTATTGTTAGTAGTGGCGCACTGAGTGTGTGGTGCGCCATTGCTAGTTTTGAAAATAAAAATAAAAATTCAATTGTTAGTAGTGGCGCACCGTGGGTGTGGTGCGCCATTACTAGATAACACTAGTAATGGCACACTATCCCCTGGTGCGCCACTGGTAAGTCTGGGGAGGGGTGTGGGGCTAGGACAAAACTAGTAATGCCACACCACGTACCAGGTGTGCCATTAGTAATATGGCCATTAATGGCGCACCTATATCTGGTGTGCCACTGCTATATAGCAGTGGCGCACCACATACATGGTGCGCCATTAATGTCCATATTAGCTATAGCCGTTTTTCTAGTAATGTATATGTGAATTATGCAATGCCATGCTGGTTAGCCAACCGTCATATATGTGAATTATATCATGCCGTCCTTTTTTTGTATTCCTCATTGCTTTTGTCGACAATGTTTGTATATTCAACTACTCTTACTGTGCATCAGCCATTTGAATTGGTGATGGAGAAATCTGGAGTGAAAACAAGGTCTTCAGAGTAGACAATGCTACCTGGTGAAGCAGATATCTTGATGACTACAGATAGCTCTTCAGAGGAGGATTCAGAGGTAGATGGCCAGTCCTATTATCCCCCTGAGGTGTATGCTCAAACTTGGCAGGGTTATATTACTCATATCTTGCATATGTTGTATTTCAATGCTTAGTTTTTACATCATATACACGATATTGAATGCCATCTCCTTAGTTGACACATCATATATGCGATTGCCCTCTGCTCACTTACTTAGTACATAAATCATATATTTGAATTATATCATGCCATGATGTTTACATAGACAGCATGTATCTGAATTATGGCATACCAACCCATTTTCTAAAGACATAATATAGTTATATCATCTCATCATGTTCACATAGTCATCATATTTTGAATTATGTCATTCTATCCGTGAATTATATCATGACATCATGTTTCCATCGACGGCATGTTTGTGATCTATGGCATGCCAACCACTTTAATAGACACATCGTATAGTTATATCATGTCATCCTGTTTACATAGTCATCATATTTTGAAGTATGTCATTCTATCATGTTTAGTTAGCCATCATACATGTGAAATTGTGTCATGCTATCCTGTTTAATTAGCCATCATATATGTGAAATTATGTCCTGCTATTCTGTTTGGTTAGACAACATAAATGTGAATTATTTCATGCCCTGTTTTCTTCCCTACTATCCATTGCACCTGTCTATCTTACAATGTCTATACATTCAATTACTTTGCTTGTTTATCAGCCATTTCAATTGGAGGGGGTGATGGCAGTATAAGTGGGAGTAAAAACACAGTCTTCAGAAAAGATTGTGCTACCTGTCGATGGAGATAGAACCACGGTTTTACTTGCCCAAGACCAGCACCACCACACATAACCCAGACTCACGCAGATTGTACCCCTACCTAGTTGGACAGAGAACTAGCTACACCCCTTCTAACCCCAACCCCAGCAGATAGTAACCCAGTTCCCGTTGACACAGCACCGTCTCCACCACAGAGCACCCAAACACGAGCAGTTAGTAAGGCAACTGTAGTGCCCAAAGCATGAGGACCACCACTCCGAACCCCAAGTCAATGCTTAAAGCAGAAGAAGAATTGTTCTCAGGTCAGGTTCCGTAGCTATGGATCATACTACTTTACTCTTGCATCACTGTATTTACTCATACCAACTAATTTCAAATTTGAAGGATGCAATTAAAACTCCAATGGAGCAACAAGTATGTTTTAAACCTGTTTCTTTAACGTATTTGCTGCTGTAACTTGCTCTATGTTGATTTTAGTTTCAATTGAATAAACATTTATATTCTCATGCCATGCACCTTACAAGTGTGGTTATTGTTGTGTAGTTTCCCACACTTATATTTTGTCTAAGCTGCTTTGTCTTAAATAGATATGATTCGAACTGTATCTATCTTGATTTGGCAACATAAACTAGAATGATATAGACCATACAGTGACCATACTACATAGATATATGTTTGTTTCATGCTGTTATCCTGTCCACCTTACTACTGAACTGGTTTACCAAAACGAGTTTCATATACTACATTGTAAACCTGTGATGTTCTTGTTTGTTTCTCTTTTAGAATGCAGATAAAATATTGGAGAAGAGTACCCCGTTATGCAATGGTACAAGAATTAATGCAGATAAGTTTCAAGATAGTGAGACATCCCTGTTGGTCTCCAAGAAAGCTGATAAAAACTATGTTGAAGACACTGAGACAACCCCAAAGTCCTGTCTTGATGTAGTGTTCGAGCTACTGGTACTACTGCTGGCACCAGCTCTTCGAACTCGCTGCCTGAATCAGTTCGGCTTCTTGAGTCTCAACTTCAAGTTGAAAGACATTGATCAGATGTTATGCGACAAGAAGCCGAAGGACTGAGGAAGTCCCTGCATAATTCAGATGCATACTTTCTGGTGCAACAGCAAGTGCTGGAGGATTTAAGCGCCAAACAAGAGAAAGTTAATAAGCTTGCTAAGCATGTTGCCAGCATTATGGGTACCCAACATATTGTTTCTTGAGCTCTTCTGAAGTGGTTTCAGTTCTGGACTTGTTTTGCTGCGGCGTTTATATGCTGTTGTGTTCCCTATATTTGCACTGGTGGCGAACTTTGATGCCCAGTGGATGTAATATGTGTAATAGCCGTGATAGCCTAGCATAAGTTGCTTGCCTATTTATTTCCTTATTGTCTTGTTTATTTGTTTTCTTGTAGTCAGTGCAGTTATTTTTCCATGGTTTGCTAGTGGCCGCAATAGCCTATTTTTAAAACTAGGCCACATTAACCATGGGCTACATATTTACTGTAGTTAACATGGGCCTCCTACGGGTCTTAGAAACAATGGGCCTTCTAAGGGCCGTAGAAAGAATGGGCCTTCTACGAGGCGTAGAAACAATGGGCCTTATATGGGCCGTAGACACAATGGGCCTTCTACGGGCCATATCATCAATGGGCCTTCTACAGGCCGTATGATCGGTTGGCCAAACATGGGCCAATAACAGACCACATCATGGCCTTAAATGGGCTAGAGTTGAAATCGTCCATTCATGGGCCGACCATAACAGGCCGTCGTTAATTGGCCGTATTTGATGATGCTATGAAAATGGCCCAACGTATTAACGGGCCACAAATGGGCCGACTGTAACACCGGGCTGAATTTGGCCCACAAGCATAAAATGACAGTAACGGGCCGAAAGTAAACGAATGCTGGAAATGATCCCAAGAATAAATGGGCCCTGAGAAGGCCGAAAGATAACATGGGCTGGAAATGGCCCAACGGTATAATGGGCCGTTAATGGGTATAAAGTGATACACTATCCATTAAGGGCCAGTTTTACCACGGGCCGTTAATGGGCTGAGGGTTACTAAGGGCCTCATATGGGCCGAAAGACGTCATGGGCCATACATGGGCCGGAAGTTAAAACGGGCTGGAATTATATTGGACGACCCAAATGACGCTACTGGGCCTAATTCGGATAGGCCGTAAACGGGCCCTAGGTTAGCGGGATGTAAATGGGCTATATGCAAACATGTCGTTAACATGCTTGCCGTGGGCCGGCCCGCCACCTTTTGACCAAGTCAAATGGGCCGGCCTTTTCACAGGAATGGGCCTCTGTTGGGCCGTGCCACGTGTCGACGTATCATAATCACTTTGGGTCCAATGAGTGGATGACAACTGTCCCAACGGTGAGCTAACACGTGTTCCCTCCAGCCAATGATGATTTTACACGTGGAAAATCCCCATTGGTCGGGCCTGTTAATTGGTTATCAGATCCAAAACCGGACCCGATAGCTTAACGGTGTTCCGTTACGGTGGATGCCACGTGTTTGTCACCCTTGACGAAAGCACTTCTGTGACGCGTGATTTATCGTCATGGAAGTGGACACTTCCATGATGATAATTTTGGTAATGTCATGGAACACTTCTATGACATCACAGGTATGACTATCTTGATTCTGTCATAAATTTGTCATGGATGTACATGCATGACAGAAAACGTGACCTATTGTGACAAACACGTATCATCATGAAATCTATTTTTTTGTAGTGTATCCTTGGTAGACCCTTCTTGAATACTGTAGGGTTTGTTATTGATTGCAATAAAAGCAAGTTCACTTTGCACATTAATGGTAATGAGCATACGGTGCACTTTCCGAAGAAACAATTCCAAGTGAATGTTGGGGAACGTAGTAATTTCAAAAAAAATCCTACGCACACACAAGATCATGGTGATGCACAACAACGAGAGGGGAGAGTATCGTCTACGTACCCTCGTAGACCATAAGCAGAAGCGTTATGACAACGTGGTTGATGTAGTCGTACGTCTTCATGATCGACTAATCTAGTACCAAAGATATGGCACCTCTGCGATCTGCACACGTTTAGCTCGATGATGTCCCGCGAACTCATGATCCAGTAGAGCTTTGAGGGAGAGCTTCGTCAGCACGACACCGTGATGATGTTGCTACCGGAACAGGGCTTCGCCTATGTCACACCCTAGCCAGTCATGCATTAGAGTGTGTGCATCATGTTTAAAATTCCATTTAATTTGAAATGGGGATTTGTGAAACCCTCAGAATCATTTCTGAAAATGATCCAAATAAAAATTTCTCCAAAAAGGTCCAAGAAAATGCTCATGTTGCTCTCTGAAAATATTGGACAGAGATAAAAATCAAACCAATATTTTTAAGAGCTCATAAGTATTTATTTTGGCCATTTGGAATTAATGCATAAATATTTGCATTGGAAATATATTAGTTATATATATTAATATATGTCCAAAAATTATGCCATCTGTTGGGGAGCTCTGGAATAATATATCTAGCTCCTGCAAAAATTGGCATAAGGTTATAAAATGATTTAATATTTTATTTAAATCAAAACAAATGTCAGAAATTAGAAAAACAAAAATAAATAAAAGGAGGAGCTTACCTGGGCTCCTCCCTGTCCGGCCCAGCCAGCTGGCCGGCCCAGCCAGCAGGCGGCCCAGCCCACCTCCTCCTCTGTCGTCTTCGTCCTCGACAGAGGGAGGGGAGTGTGCCCGGTGCGCGCGCGCGCCACCGCGCCACGCCACCTGCTCGGCTGCCTGTCTGCCCCTCCCCTCCTTGTCTGGATGGCCTGGAATGACGCCACGCCCTCCCCCTGCTCTCTCTCACTCTCCCTCGGTTCTTCCCCTCCTCCCCCTCGCTCTCTCTCTCACGGCCGAACACCACCATAGCCGTCGTTCGCCATAGCAGCCGCCACCGGCCACCCCTCGCCCCTCCGCTGAGCTCAGGAGCTCCGCCGCGACCCCCTCTTCCTCCCCACCAAGCCAAGCCCCTCGGGAAGCTCTGCATCGCCTCCACGCCATCGTCTTCCTCCTCGGGCTCCGACCACCATCGCCGTCGATTCGCCGTCTCCAGCGCGTCCCCGAGCCCGCTTCGACGCCCACTGCAACCGCGGTGAGCTCCGCCACCGTTTCCCCCTCTTTTCCCCCTCGTTCCCGCACCGTAACCCCGTTTCCCACCATGGCCGAACCTCCGCCGTCGCTGAGCTCGCCGTCGACGCAGCTCCGGTGACCATTTGGTCACCCCGGCGAGTCCAACAAGTCCGTAAGGACCCGTAGAGCCCCTCCAGCGCCTCAGCCCCCTCGCCTGCGAGCAGCAACGCCGATCCCGACCGCACCCGAACTCCGGCCGCCGCTCACGAGCTCGCCGTCGTCGGTACCGGCCACCACAGGCACGGCCACCACCACCATTCGATGCGCACCAGCAAGGGCTCTCCAACGAGCCCAAGCACGGCCTCGCCCGTGCCCTGTAGCGCGTTTCCGTATCGCGCCACTGTCTCGGGCCTCGCCGGCGTCATGTCGCCGGTGGGTTTGACCTGTCTGACCTGGGGTTTGACCCCCCAGGGTCACTGACGCGTGGGCCCCG
Organism: Triticum dicoccoides; assembly: GCF_002162155.2. NCBI lineage: Eukaryota > Viridiplantae > Streptophyta > Magnoliopsida > Poales > Poaceae > Triticum > Triticum dicoccoides. Next base: position 529,144,815 of record NC_041392.1, read on the forward strand.
TCGGCCAGGTGGTCAGATTAGTGCTAATCACTGTTAGTTAACCCCCTGACACTGACCAGTGGGCCCCAGCGCCACTAATTCCTAATTAGGATTAAATTAACCCTGTTTAACCCCTGTCACTGACGTGTGGACCCCACACGTCAGGTTTGACCCAGCCAGCCGCAGTTGACCACTGACGTCATGCTGACGTCATGCTGGCGCAATATATATATTTCTGGATTTAATTTAAATCAGGAAATTCCAGAATATTATTTAAACTTCAAAAATTCATAACTTTTATTCTGTAACTCCAAATCAGACAAATTATATATGAAAAATGATCAGAAAAATCCAATCTATCCATCTGTACTATTTTCATGCATGATCAAACAAGTTAAATTGATGTTTTAAGCAGAACAAGGAAAAGCACTTTAAAAGGCCATGTTTGAGTTTGAAATTTGAATCTTTGATTCAAATTTGTTCAAACCCTTCTGGTTTTAGTTGCATTAGCCCAACACACTCATATTGCCATGTTTCATGCATGCATCATATTGTTGCACATTGTTTGGTGATGGTTGTGTATCGGTGTCCTTTGCGACAGGTTCTGCCTCCGAGGAGTACCGTGATTACCCTAACAAAGAACCGTATCAGTGCATCGAACCATCAGGCAAGCAACCAACCATTTGATCATATCGATACACTCCCATGTTCTCACTCCTGCTCTCTTTTACTGCATTAAGACAACGCGTTTCAAACTGCTGTGTGCTACGGTAGTTGAACCCATTTCCTCTGCATGACCTGTCATTGCCACAGTAACTAGATGAAACCCACTAGCATGTGTAGGAGTTGATTGAGCCATATGTATGTGTTGTTCCTACCTTGCTATGCCTGCTATGCTTAGAGTCGTGTCAGGTCTGGTTCATCTGGGTGATGGGCTAGAGTGAAATGTTTATGTCAGTAATGAGAGTGGTGTGGTGAACACGATTTGGTAAAGGTATCGATGAGAGGCCATGTAGGAGTACATGGTGGGTTGTTTCATTGAAGCCGACCTTAAGCACTGAGATCTGTATGTGTGATTTAAGAATAAGCTACTACCATGCATTGGGCCCGAAACCAATGGACCCTCTCGGCTTCTTATTCACCCTAGTTCTCCGTCCAGGAGTTGCAAGTAGTTTCTGGTGTTTGTAGCCTACTGGAGGCCGTGGACAGCGCTGACTGTAGGGGTGGGCTGTGATGCGGTAGGTACATGGCATGGTGTACCGAATACCCGTTAGGTATCTCGGGAACCCTGTTCACATCGTTCGGGGCCGTATGGGAAACCTCGGCCGGACTCCCTGCGGATGGAACCTAGATAGGCGATAAACCTGGACTGGAGGCTTAGGTGATTAGGTAGGTCGTGGCCGACACCCACGTTGGGCTTCCGCTTGAAGGTTGCCGAGTACATGTCGTGTAAACGACGGTAAGTGGTGAGAGCGTGTATGAAGAAGTACACCCCTGCAGGGTTATCATAATCTATTCGAATAGCCGCGTCCGCGGTAAAGGACTACTTGGTTGCCTATACAGTTCATAGACAAGTAAATGGAAACTGCTAAAAGCCTCAAGATAAGTGTGAGTGCCGAGGATGGCTCTTCCGTAGGAAGATGGAGGCGGATCCTCGGTAGTGTATTGAAGTGGTGAGTAGTGGACTCGTGTGCGCAAAACCATTTCAAGTTGAAGTATCGTAGGATAGTCTAGCCAAGAGTCAAAGCTGGCTTGCTGCAATAACTCCACCAACCCTTCTTGATAATATGCATGTATGTAGGATCTGATGTAAGTCTTGCTGAGTACCTTTGTACTCATGTTGCTATAATTTACATTTTTTACAGAAGACGCTGCAACCCCTTCTGATGGGTTCTATGTAGACATTGACATCAACGAGTAGGCTAAAGGCCCAGGTGGTGACCCTGAGCTTGTGAAGGACCATGTAGTATAGCTAGGCTTTCCAAGCCTCTTTTATTTTACTAGTTGTCTGTACTCAGACAAGTTACTTCCGCTGCTGGTTTGTATGACTGTATGACTTGAATGTTGGGTCGTGAGACCCGTACCTTTGTGTATGTTATGTATGGCTCTCTGAGCCTTAAATAAAGTACTTGTGTCATAGAGTCATGTTGTGATGCTTCGTTGTATTTGCACATATCGAGCATATTGTGTGTATGATTGAAATGCTTGGTATGTGTGGGATCTGACTATCTAGTTGTTTATCTTTAGTAGCCTCTCTTACCGGGAAATGTCTCCTAGTGTTACCGCTGAGCCATGGTAGCTTGATACTGCTCTGGAACACTTAGGCTGGCCGGCATGTGTCCTTCTTCGTTCCTGTGTCTGTCCCTTCGGGGAAATGTCACGCATTGAGTACCGGAGTCCTGTTAGCCCGCTACAGCCCGGTTTACCGGAGTCCTGCTAGCCCAGTGCTACAGCCCGGACCCACTTGCTGATGACCGACACGTTCGAAGCTGGGTCATGGATGCCTGTCCCTGTAAGTCTGTGCCACTTTTGGTTTACGACTAGTCATGTCAGCCCGGGCTCCTTATCATATGGATGCTAGCGACACTATCATATCCGTGAGCCAAAAGGCGCAAACGGTCCCGGGAAAAGGTAAGGCGACACCCGTGGGGATACCGTGCGTGAGGCCGCAAAGTGATATGAGGTGTTACCAGCTAGATCAATGTGACATCGAGTCGGGGTCCTGACAGCGTTAGCATCAGAGCCGGACTGCCTGTAGGTTCTCCAAGCCAAACTGGTCGATGTTGAGTCTAGAAATTCTTTAGTTATATGTAGGGGAATTGTTTGTGGGATGGAACGTAAGGCTCTTTTTACTCCTTTATCTTATGACATTCTGATCTGAGTCAGTCCATTCTTCCACCGGGGGTTAAGGAATTAGGATCTATTCTCTCTATCAGGATCACGTGTTACTAATCAGTAGTACCTTATAAGTTTGATGGATACAAGCCTAGTTCAGTTCTACTACCACATTATGTTGTTAGAATGGATTCAGAACTTTGATATGATGATGTTGAGTGTGTACGAAATCCTTTGTCAGATGTCTCAAATCCTTCTTGAGCATTTACAGCTGTTATGCTGCCGAAATTTTGCTAGAAATTCTAATGCCTTTGCATTATGATTGTGCTTTCAGATGGCCACCCGCGACCTCAATCAAGTGGTTCGCCTGACTCGATGCCTAGATGTACCCGGTCATACTGCCAAGTTGGTCAGGGTAATGACTGAGGCTGGATACCGCTGGTATCCTGAGTACACGGTCGAAGAGCAATTCCGAGACTTTAATCAAAGCCAGTATCTCTGCACTGTCAGGATATTTCCATCTTATCCTGGATCCACCGAGCCCCTTCACTGCTCCTATGGACTCGGGGTTACTATTGAGATGGCTGTGCAGGACGCCGCCTACTCTATGATGACCATCATGCGAGTCAGATCTGGTCTATTTCGGGACTCTGATTTCCGGTATATGCCAGGATCACTTCCGGGAGCACAAGGGTATCTCTAGGCTATCTATGCTGACCCCACTCAGGAGGATTCACGGACTCGCACCACTGCTGAGATGCTCGAGGATAAAGACCGTGAAAATCGGGCCTTGAGGTTAGAGCTCTTCAATACCCGTGCTGACCACTGGGCCACATTGACTCGGTTTGCACCGGCGGTGCAAGCTGGATATTCGGATATGCGCGATCTCTATCCTGTGAGATCTGCTCTGCCAGACGTGATGGGTTGGCGTGATGTAGGAGGCATCACCCCACCTCGCGGTCCCCGCAGGCCACCGTCTGTTGGTCCAAGACCTCATCCTAGCCCCTATGGTCCACAAGCTCCGCGAGATCGTCTGTTTCCGGATGATCATGTTGAGCTTCCAGGCTATGGAGGTGACTTCTACGAGGACTACTACGGATCGGTCTGAGTTAGTGGTAGTATCACTAGTTCGCACTAGCTGTGTCGTCTATCGTCCCGCGTGACTCATGGGATATGACCTAGTTTGTACTCTTTCCGGAGGTGTAGAAAAATAATGTATAGGAGCTTGGGATGCCTCCGATGAGATGTAATCCTCTTTTCACCGTAATAGTACTTTGTTTGGTCTTGTACTAAACCCTATATGGTGTGTATGACGATGGAATAAAAGAAGCAGTTTCTGTATCTACCATGTCATACGGATGATCATCTTGCATTCCGAGTTATTCCTTACATTTTGTATCCTATGTTGGAATTTTATCATCCTGACTAAATCATTGTCTTGTTTACCTAGGATGGTCAACACGCGCACTAACCCTGCTCCTCAAGAGCAGGCCGAAGGCAGTGAAGTCAGGGATGCAAATCTGCCTCATCCTCCTTCCCTAGCCGAGGTTATGATGGAAGCTGAGAGAAACAAGCGGGAGACCAACCGTTTGTTGGAGCGTATTGAACAGAACACGGCACACCATCAGAGGACTAACGTGGTGTCACTCAGTGATTTTATCAAATTGCATCCACCCACGTTCCACCACTCCGTCGAGCCTCTCGACGCTGATGACTGGCTTCGCAGTATCTCTCACAAACTGCGTTCCGCGCTGGTAGCGGAGGCTGACAAGGTCACCTTTGCTGCATATCATCTTGAAGGCCCCGCCAGTCTATGGTGGGAGAATTATGGAGCTATGCGCCCAGCAGGCCATGTCACTACTTGGGCTGAATTCAGTGAGGCTTTCCGTGAACACCACATTCCGGAGGGTCTCATGGACCGTAAACGTGAGGAATTTTGCAGTTTCACCCAAGGCCGACTTTCTGTGGATGTTTACAGCAGGGAGTTTGGTAATCTCGCACGATATGCAACTGAGGAAGTGTCTACTGATGCCAAGAAGCAAGCAAGGTTCCATAAGGGCCTTAGTCCTGAGCTTCGCCGCGACCTCCGTCTGCATGAGTGCACATCTTTTCAGAAACTTGTCAACAAAGCCATCAGTGCTGAAACTGGTCAGACTGACTATGACGCAACACGCAAGCATGGCCGTGACATGGGTTCCTCATCCGGTGCTGGTCCTCAGAAGCGCCGCGTGTGGGTACCCAACACCGCCCTGCCACCCAGGTTCACACCGAGGCCATCTTTCCAGGCGCCTCACCCTGTTCAACAGTCTGCACCGGCCAAGCCCTATGGGGGTCCAACAAACAATGCTCCTCCACGTACCAGTTTCGTAACTTGTTTCAAGTGTGGGGAATCTGGCCACTATATGCGTGAGTGTCCCCAGGCCAACCCCAACCAGTCTGCTAAAGCTGTTGGCCGTGGCAAGCCGACAGGGAAAGTGTTCCACGCCAAGCCGGTCACCGCCTCACGTGGCCATGTCAACTGTATCTCTGCCGAAGAAGCTCAAGAGGATCCCAACGTCGTTCTCGGTACGCTTCTTGTTAATTGCCACCCGGCATCTGTTCTTTTCGATACAGGAGCCTCTCATTCTTTTATATCTGAAAACTATGCTCGTTTGCATAACGTCGCATTCGGTGATATGCCAACCTCTATGGTAATTCAAACTCCGGGATCCAAATGGCAAACTTCTAGAGTAAGCCATGGAAATGAAATCCAAGTCGACAGACTTGTTTTCCTTGCATCTTTGATAACCCTTAAATTTTCAGATATTAATATCATTTTGGGTATGGACTGGATGTCAGCTCATCAAGCCAAAATTGATTGCTTCTCTAGGACTGTTCAGCTCACCCATCCTTCGGGGAAGATAGTCAATGTCTTGACCCGAATAGCCAAGCGACAATTATATTCTCTTAACGCCAGCCCTTTGCCAGACCTTGAGGACATTCCGGTAGTCCGTGACTTCCCGGATGTCTTCCCAGAAGAATTGCCAGGTGTTCCACCCGACAGGGATGTTGAGTTCGTAATAGACCTCATTCCAGGAACCGTTCCGATTGCTAGAAGACCCTATAAGATGGCACCCCTAGAACTAGCCGAGCTTAAGAAACAACTCGATGAGTCCTTGAAAAAGGGTTTCATCCAACCTAGCTCATCTCCGTGGGCTTGCCCCGTCCTATTCGTCAAGAAGAAGGATGGTACGGACCGGATGGTTGTAGATTACCGACCTGTCAATTTGGTCACAATCAAGAACAAATATCCGCTTCCCAGGATCAACGACCTGTATGATCAGCTCGCTGGATCCTCAGTCTTCTCCAAGATGGATTTGAGGTTGGGCTACCATCAAATCAAAATCAGAAACGGGGACATTCCTAAAACGGCCTTTGTTACTCGTTATGGCCAATACGAGTACACCGTCATGTCCTTCGGATTAACCAACGCTCCAGCCACCTTTTCTCGGTTAATGAACTCAATCTTCATGGAGTATTTGGATAAATTCATCGTAGTTTATCTCGATGATATACTCATCTACTCCAAGAACGAGGAAGAACATGCCGAACATTTAAGGCTAGTGTTGAAGAAACTTCAAGAGCATCGCCTTTATGCCAAATTTTCTAAATGTGAATTCTGGTTGTCAGAAGTGACCTATCTGGGTCATGTAATATCTGGTAAAGGTATTGCTGTTAACCCTGAGCGAGTTCAAGCTGTCCTTAATTGGACTCCACCTGAATCGGTCAAGCAAGTTCGGAGTTTTCTGGGCTTAGCGAGCTATTGTCGTCGCTTTGTCGAGAACTTCTCCAAAGTTGCCAAACCTCTAACCGAACTCCTCAAGAAAGATAAGAAGTTCGAATGGACCCCACAATGTGAGCACAGCTTTCAGGAACTGAAAAGACGCCTGACCTCTGCTCCCGTACTGGTACCGCCAGACTTCTCCAAGGACTTTGTTATCTACTGCGACGCCTCGCGACAAGGACTAGGTTGCATTCTCATGCAAGATCGACACGTAATTGCCTACGCTTCACGGCAATTGCACCCACATGAGGAGAATTATCCTACTCATGATCTAGAGCTTGCAGCCATAGTCTATGCACTTAAGACCTGGCGACATTACCTCCTAGGTAACCGTTGCGAAATATTCACTGATCACCAAAGTCTGAAGTACATTTTCACCCAACCAGATCTGAATCTCAGGCAAAGACGTTGGGTTGAGTTGATCACAGACTTCGACTTAGGAATAACCTACACCCCAGGGAAAGCCAACGTCATGGCTGATGCGCTAAGTCGTAAATCTTATTGTAACAACCTGATGTTACAACAAAGTCAACTGCTTCTCCATGAGGAATTTCGGAAGCTTAACCTTCACATTGTACCTCAAGGTTTTCTTTCCACCTTGGTGGCAAAACCTACCCTTACGGATCAGATTATCAAAGCACAGAAGGTAGATCCGGGAATTTCCCGCATCAAGAGAAACATCCAGAAAGGAATTGCGAATTGCTTCTCCATTAACAATCAAGGGGTCGTATACTTCGGGAATCGACTAGTGGTTCCCAAAGTGCGAAACCTGAGGCGATTGATCCTTAAGGAAGCTCATGAATCTCCTCTCACCATTCATCCCGGTAGTACCAAGATGTATCAGGATCTACGCCAGAGGTTCTGGTGGACTAGGATGAAGAGAGAAATTGCTCAGTATATTGCAAATTGCAACGTCTGTCATCGTGTTAAAGCAGAGCATCAACGGCCTGCTGGCACCCTTCAACCCTTAGCTATTCCTGAATGGAAATGGGATAAAATTGGTATGGATTTCATTACCGGTTTTCCCAGGACCAAGAGAGGGAATAATGCGATCTTTGTCGTTGTCGATCGTCTTTCCAAAGTAGCCCATTTCTTACCTGTTCGTGAGAGTATAACCGCTAGTCAGCTGGCAGACTTATACATCTCCCGAATAGTGTCCCTCCATGGTGTTCCTTTGGAAATTAACTCGGATCGAGGAAGTCTTTTCACCTCTCGATTTTGGGAAAGTTTCCAAAATGCTATGGGAACCCGTCTCTTCTTTAGCACCGCCTTCCACCCTTAGTCGAGTGGTCAAGTGGAACGCGTCAATCAGATTCTAGAAGACATGCTTCGAGCCTCTGTTATCTCATTCGGAATGGACTGGGAGAAGTGCCTTCCATTTGCCGAATTCGCTTACAACAACAGCTATCAATCTAGCTTGGGTAAAGCCCCTTTTGAAGTTCTCTATGGACGACGGTGTCGAACACCCCTTAACTGGTCAGAGACCGGGGAAAGACAATTCTTTGGCCCGGATATGATTCAGGAAGCAGAAGAACAAGTTCGTATCGTTCGTGAAAAGTTGAAAACAGCCCAATCTCGTCAAAAGAGTCAATACGACCGAAAACATAAGGCTATGACTTTCGAGGTTGACGAGAAGGCTTATCTTCGGGTCACCCCTCTGAAGGGAACCCATCGTTTCGGTATCAAAGGCAAATTGGCTCCTCGTTACATTGGACCTTTTCGCATTCTCGCCAAACGAGGAGAAGTTGCCTACCAGTTGGAACTACCTCCGCACCTCTCCAGAGTCCATGATGTCTTCCACGTTTCTCAACTCAGGCGTTGCTTCTCGGATCCTATCCGTGGAGTGGACCACGAAACGCTTGATCTCCAAGATAATCTTACATATCGAGAGTACCCCATTCGTATCCTCGATCAGGCCGAACGTACCACCCGACGTCATAACATCAAGTTTCTCAAAGTACAATGGTCGCACCATTCTGAGGATGAAGCAACTTGGGAAAGGGAGGATCGTCTTCGACTCGAGTATCCCGCCTTCTTCCCGGAGGAACCCAAATCTCGGGACGAGATTCTTTTGAGTGGGGGTGAGTTGTCACACCCTAGCTAGTCATGCATCAGAGTGTGTGCATCATGTTTAAAATTCCATTTAATTTTGAAATGGGGATTTGTGAAACCCTCAGAATCATTTCTGAAAATGATCCAAATAAAAATTTCTCCAAAAAGGTCCAAGAAAATGCTCATGTTGCTCTCTGAAAATATTGGACAGAGATAAAAATCAAACCAATATTTTTAAGAGCTCATAGGTATTTATTTTGGGCATTTGGAATTAATGTATAAATATTTGCATTGGAAATATATTAGTTATATATATTAATATATGTCCAAAAACTATGCCACCTGTTGGGGAGCTCTGGAATAATATATCTAGCTCCTGCAAAAATTGGCATAAGGAAATAAAATGATTTAATATTTTATTTAAATGAAAACAAATGTCAGAAATTAGAAAACAGAAATAAATAAAAGGGAGAACCTTACCTGGGCTCCTCCCTGTGCAGCCCAGCCAGCTGGCCGGCCCAGCCAGCAGGCGGCCCAGCCCGCTTCCCTCCTCTGTCGTCTTCGTCCTCGACAGAGGGAGGGGAGTGTGGCCGGCGCGCGCGCGCGCCACCGCGCCACGCCACCTGCTCGCCTGCCTGCCTGCTCCTCCCCTCCTCGTCTGGATGGCCTGGAACGACGCCACGCCCTCCCCCGTTCTCTCTCACTCTCCCCGGTTCTTCCCCTCCTCTCCCTCGCTCTCTCTCTCACGGCCGAACACCACCATCGCCGCCGTTCGCCATAGCAGCCGTCACCGGCCACCCCTCGCCCCTCCGCTGAGCTCAGGAGCTCTGCCGCGACCCCCTCTTCCTCCCCACCAAGCCAAGCCCCTCGGGAAGCTCTGCATCGCCTCCACGCCATCGTCTTCCTCCTCGGGCTCCGACCACCATCGCCGTCGATTCGCCGTCTCCAGCGCGTCCCCGAGCCCGCTTCGACGCCCACTGCAACCGCGGTGAGCTCCGCCACCGTTTCCCCCTCTTTTCCCCCTCGTTCCCGCACCGTAACCCCGTTTCCCACCACGGCCGAACCTCCGCCGTCGCCGAGCTCGCCGTCGACGCAGCTCCGGTGACCATTTGGTCACCCCGGCGAGTCCAACAAGTCCGTAAGGACCCGTAGAGCCCCTCCAGCGCCTCAGCCCCCTCGCCTGCGAGCAGCAACGCCGATCCCGACCGCACCCGAACTCCGGCCGCCGCTCACGAGCTCGCCGTCGTCGGTACCGGCCACCACAGGCACGGCCACCACCACCATTCGATGCGCACCAGCAAGGGCTCTCCAACGAGCCCAAGCACGGCCTCGCCCGTGCCCTGTAGCGCGCTTCCGTATCGCGCCACCGTCTCGGGCCTCGCCGGCGTCATGTCGCCGATGGGTTTGACCTGTCTGACCTGGGGTTTGACCCCCCAGGGTCACTGACGCGTGGGCCCCGTCGGCCAGGTGGTCAGATTAGTGCTAATCACTGTTAGTTAACCCCCTGACACTGACCAGTGGGCGCCAGCGCCACTAATTCCTAATTAGGATTAAATTAACCCTGTTTAACCCCCCTGTCACTGACGTGTGGACCCCACACGTCAGGTTTGACCCAGCCAGCCGCAGTTGACCACTGACGTCATGCTGACGTCATGCTGGCGCAATATATATATTTCTGGATTTAATTTAAATCAGGAAATTCTAGAATATTATTTAAACTTCAAAAATTCATAACTTTTATTCTGTAACTCCAAATCAGACAAATTATATATGAAAAATGATCAGAAAAATCCAATCTATCCATCTGTACTATTTTCATGCATGATCAAACAAGTTAAATTGATGTTTTAAGCAGAACAAGGAAAAGCACTTTAAAAGGCCATGTTTGAGTTTGAAATTTGAATCTTTGATTCAAATTTGTTCAAACCCTTCTGGTTTTAGTTGCATTAGCCCAACACACTCATATTGCCATGTTTCATGCATGCATCATATTGTTGCACATTGTTTGGTGATGGTTGTGTATCGGTGTCCTTTGCGACAGGTTCTGCCTCCGAGGAGTACCGTGATTAACCTAACGAAGAACCGTATCAGTGCATCGAACCATCAGGCAAGCAACCAACCATTTGATCATATCGATACACTCCCATGTTCTCACTCCTGCTCTCTTTTACTGCATTAAGACAACGCGTTTCAAACTGCTGTGTGCTACGGTAGTTGAACCCATTTCCTCTGCATGACCTGTCATTGCCACAGTAACTAGATGAAACCCACTAGCATGTGTAGGAGTTGATTGAGCCATATGTATGTGTTGTTCCTACCTTGCTATGCCTGCTATGCTTAGAGTCGTGTCAGGTCTGGTTCATCTGGGTGATGGGCTAGAGTGAAATGTTTATGTCAGTAATGAGAGTGGTGTGGTGAACACGATTTGGTAAAGGTATCGATGAGAGGCCATGTAGGAGTACATGGTGGGTTGTTTCATTGAAGCCGACCTTAAGCACTGAGATCTGTATGTGTGATTTAAGAATCAGCTACTACCATGCATTGGGCCCGAAACCAATGGACCCTCTCGGCTTCTTATTCACCCTAGTTCTCCGTCCAGGAGTTGCAAGTAGTTTCTGGTGTTTGTAGCCTACTGGAGGCCGTGGACAGCGCTGACCGTAGGGGTGGGCTGTGATGCGGTAGGTACGTGGCACGGTGTACCGAATACCCGTTAGGTATCTCGGGAACCCTGTTCACATCGTTCGGGGCCGTATGGGAAACCTCGGCCGGACTTCCTGCGGATGGAACCTGGATAGGCGATAAACCTGGACTGGAGGCTTAGGTGATTAGGTAGGTCGTGGCCGACACCCACGTTGGGCTTCCGCTTGAAGGTTGCCGAGTACATGTCGTGTAAACGACGGTAAGTGGTGAGAGCGTGTATGAAGAAGTACACCCCTGCAGGGTTAACATGATCTATTCGAATAGCCGCGTCCGCGGTAAAGGACTACTTGGTTGCCTATACAATTCATAGACAAGTAAATGGAAACTACTAAAAGCCTCAAGATAAGTGTGAGTGCCGAGGATGGCTCTTCCGTAGGAAGACGGAGGCGGATCCTCGGTAGTGTATTGAATTGGTGAGTAGTGGACTCGTGTGCGCAAAACCATTTCAAGTTGAAGTATCGTAGGATAGTCTAGCCAAGAGTCAAAGCTGGCTTGCTGCAATAACTCCACCAACCCTTCTTGATAATATGCATGTATGTAGGATCTGATGTAAGTCTTGCTGAGTACCTTTGTACTCATGTTGCTATAATTTACATTTTTTACAGAAGACGCTGCAACCCCTTCTGATGGGTTCTATGTAGACATTGACATCAACGAGTAGGCTAAAGGCCCAGGTGGTGACCCTGAGCTTGTGAAGGACCACGTAGTATAGCTAGGCTTTCCAAGCCTCTTTTATTTTACTAGTTGTCTGTACTCAGACAAGTTACTTCCGCTGCTGGTTTGTATGACTGTATGACTTGAATGTTGGGTCATGAGACCCGTACCTTTGTGTATGTTATGTATGGCTCTCTGAGCCTTAAATAAAGTACTTGTGTCATAGAGTCATGTTGTGATGCTTCATTGTATTTGCACATATCGAGCATATTGTGTGTATGATTGAAATTCTTGGTATGTGTGGGATCTGACTATCTAGTTGTTTATCTTTAGTAGCCTCTCTTACCGGGAAATGTCTCCTAGTGTTACCGCTGAGCCATGGTAGCTTGCTACTGCTCTGGAACACTTAGGCTGGCCGGCATGTGTCCTTCTTCGTTCATGTGTCTGTCCCTTCGGGGAAATGTCACGCATTGAGTACCAGAGTCCTGTTAGCCCGCTACAGCCCGGTTTATCGGAGTCCTGCTAGCCCAGTGCTACAGCCCGGACCCACTTGCTGATGACCGACACGTTCGAAGCTGGGTCATGGATGCCTGTCCCTGTAAGTCTGTGCCACTTTTGGTTTACGACTAGTCATGTCAGCCCGGGCTCCTTATCATATGGATGCTAGCGACACTATCATATCCGTGAGCCAAAAGGCGCAAACGGTCCCGGGCAAAGGTAAGGCGACACCCGTGGGGATACCGTGCGTGAGGCCGCAAAGTGATATGAGGTGTTACCAGCTAGATCAATGTGACATCGAGTCGGGGTCCTGACAGCCTAAGCACCGCTACAATATTACCGAGGTGGATTATGGTGGAGGGGGCACCACACATGGTTAAAGATCAATGATTAACTTGTGTGTCTATGGGGTGCCCCCTCCCCGTATATAAAGGAGTGGAGGAGGGGGAGGGCCAGCTATCCTATGGCGCGCCCCATGGGGAGTCCTACTCCCACCGGGGTTAGGATTCCCCCCTTTCCATGTAGTAGGAGTAGGAGAAGGAAGGAGGAAAGAGGGAGAAGGAAAGGGGGGCGCCGTCCCCCCTTCCAAGTCCAATTTGGACCAGAGGGGGAGGGGGCACGCGGCCTGCCCTGGCAGCCCCTCCTCTCTTTCCACTAAGGCCCATAAGGCCCATTAAACTCCCCAGGGGGTTCCGGTAACCCCCCGGTACTCCGGTATATGCCCGAACTTCACTCGGAACCCTTCCGATGTCCAAACATAGTCGTCCAATATATCGATCTTTATGTATCGACCATTTAGAGAATCCTCGTCATGTCTGTGATCAAATCCGGGACTCTGAACTACCTTCGGTACATCAAAACACATAAACTCATAATACCGATCGTCATCGAACGTTAAGCGTGCGGACCCTACGGGTTCGAGAACTATGTGGAAATGACCGAGACATATCTCCGGCCAATAACCAATAGCGGCACCTGGATGCTCATATTAGTTCCTACATATTCTACGAAGATCTTTATCGGTCAAACCGCATAACGATATACGTTGTTTCCTTGGTCATCGGTATGTTACTTGCCCGAGATTCGATCGTTGGTATCTCAATACCTAGTTCAATCTCATTACCGGCAAGTCTCTTTACTCGTTCCGTAATGCTACATCTCGTAACTAACTCATTAGCTACATTGCTTGAAAGGCTTATAGTGATGTATATTACCGAGAGGGGCCAGAGATACTTCTCCGACAATCGGAGTGAAAAATCCCAATCTTGATCCATGCCAACTCAACAAACACCATCGGAGACACCTGTAGAGCACCTTTATAATCACCCAATTACGTTGTGATGTTTGGTAGCACACAAAGTGTTCCTCTGGTATTCGGGAGTTGCATGATCTCATAGTCATAGGAATATGTATAGTTATGGAGAAAGCAATGGCAACAAACTAAACGATCATGTGCTAAGCTAACGGATGGGTCAAGTCAATCACATCATTCTCTGATGATGTGACCCCGTTAATCAAATAAAAACTCATGTCTTATGGTTAGGAAACATAACCATAATTGATTCAACGAGCTAGTCAAGTAGAGGCAAACTAGTGACACTCTTTTTGTCTATGTATTCACACATGTACTAAGTTTCTGGTTAATACAATTCTAGCATGAATAGTAAACATTTATCATGATATAAGGAAATATAAATAACAACTTTATTATTGCCTCTAGGGCATATTTCCTTCAGTCTCCCATTTGCACTAGAGTCAATAATCTAGACTACATTGTAATGATTCTAACACCCATGGAGTCTTGGTATTGATCATGTTTTGCTCGTGAGAGAGGCTTAGTCAACGGATCTGCAACATTCAGATCCGTATGTCTCCCACCTTGACTTGATCGCGGATGGAATTGAAGCGTCTCTTGATGTGCTTGGTTCTCTTGTGAAATCTAGATTCCTTTGCCAAGGCAATTGCACCAGTATTGTCACAAAAGATTTTCATTGGACCCGATGCACTAGGTATGACACCTAGATTAGATATGAACTCCTACATCCAGACTCCTTCATTTGTTGCTTCCGAAGCAGCTATGTATTCCGCTTCACACGTAGATCCCGCCACGATGCTCTGCTTGGAACTGCACCAACTGACAGCTCCACCATTTAATAAAAATACGTATCCGGTTTGTAACTTAGAGTCATCCGGATCAGTGTCAAAGCTTGCATCAACGTAACCGCTTACGACGAGCTCTTTGTCACCTCCATATATGAGAAACATATCCTTAGTCCTTTTCAGGTATTTCAGGATATTCTTGACCGCTATCCAGTGATCCACTCCAGGATTACTTTGGTACCTCCCTCCTAAACTGATAGCAAGGCACACATCAGGTCTGGTACACAACATTGCATACATGATAGAGCCTATGGCTGAAGCATAGGGAAGACCTTTATTTCTCTCTATCTTCTGCAGTGGTTGAGCATTGAGTCTAACTCAACTCACACCTTGTAATGCAGGCAAGAACCCTTTCTTTGCCTGATCCATTTTGAACTTCTTCAAAACTTTATCAAGGTATGTGCTTTGTGAAAGTCCAATTAAGTGTCTTGATCAATCTCTATAGATCTTGATGCCCAATATATAAGCATCTTCACCGTGGTCTTTCATAGAAAAATTCTTATTCAAGTATCCTTTTATGCTATTCAGAAATTCAGTATCATTTCCAATCAACAATATGTCATCCACATATAATACAGAAATGCTACGGAGCTCCCACTCACTTTCTTGTAAATACAGGCTTCTCCAAAAGTCTGTAAAAAACCATATGCTTTGATCACACTATCAAAGCGTATATTCCAACTCCGAGAGGCTTGCACTAGTCCATAAATGGATCACTGGAGCTTTCACACTTTGTTAGCACCTTTTGGATCGACAAAACCTTCTGGTTGCATCATATACAACTCTTCTTTAAGGTATCCATTAAGGAATGCAGTTTTGACATCCATTTGCCAAATTTCATAATTATAAAATGCGGCAATTGATAACACGATTCGGACGGATTTAAGCATCACTACGGGTGAGAAGGTCTCATCGTGGTCAACTCCCTGAACTTGTCGAAAACCTTTTGCAACCAGTCGAGCTTTGTAGACAGTTACGTTACCATCAGCGTCAGTCTTCTTCTTGAAGATCCATTTATTCTCTATGGCATGCCAATCATCAGGCAAGTCAACTAAAGTCCATACTTTGTTCTCATACATGGATCCCATCTTAGATTTCATGGCCTTAAGCCATTTTGCGGAATCTGGGCTCATCATCGCTTCCTCATAGTTCGTAGGTTCGTCATGGTCAAGTAACATGACTTCCAGAACAGGATTACCGTACCACTCTAGTGCGGATCTTACTCTGGTTGACCTACGAGGTTCGGTAGTAACTTGATCAGAAGTTTCATGATCATCATCATTAGCTTCCTCACTTACTGGTGTAGGAATCATTGGAACTGATTTCAGTGATGAATTACTTCCCAATAAGGGAGAATGTACTACCACGTCAAGTTCTACTTTCCTCCCACTCATTTCTTTCGAGAGAAACTCCTTCTCTAGAAAGGATCCATTCGTAGCAACGAATATCTTGCCTTCGGATCTGTGATAGAAGGTGTACCCAACAGTCTCCTTTGGGTATCCTATGAAGACACATTTCTCTGATTTGGGTTCGATCTTATCAGGTTGAAGCTTTTTCACATTAGCATCGCAACCCCAAACTTTAAGAAACGACAACTTGGGTTTCTTGTCAAACCACAGTTCATAAGGTGTCGTCTCGACGGATTTAGATGGTGCCCTATTTAACGTGAATGCAGTCGTCTCTAAAGAATAACCCCAAAACGATAGCGGTAAATCGGTGAGGGACATCATAGATCTCACCATATCTAGTAAAGTACGACTGCGACGTTCGGACACACCATTACGCTGTGGTGTTCCAGGTGGCGTGAGTTGCGAAACTATTCCGCATTGTTTCAAATGAAGTCCAAACTCATAACTCAAATACTCACCTCCACGATCAGATCGTAGAAACTTGATTTTCTTGTTACGGTGATTTTCCACTTCACTCTGAAATTCTTTGAACTTTCAAATGTTTCAGACTTATATTTCATCAAGTAGATATACCCATATATGCTTAAATCATCTGTGAAGGTGAGAAAATAACGATATCCTTCACGAGCTTCAATGTTCATTGGACCACATACATCAGTATGTATGATTTCCAATAACTTTTTTGCTCGCTCCGTTGTTCCGGAGAACGGAGTTTTAGTCATCTAGCCCATGAGGCATGGTTCACAAGTACCAAGTCATTCATAATCAAGTGATTCCAGAAGTCCATCAGGATGGAGTTCCTTCATGCGCTTTACACCAATATGACATAAATGACAGTGCCACAAATAAGTTGCACTATCATTATCAACTTTGTATCTTTTGGCTTCAATACTATGAACATGTGTATCACTACTATCAAGATTTAGTAAAAATAGACCACTCATCAAGGGTGCATGACCATAAAAGATATTACTCATATAAATACAACAACCATTATTCTCTGATTTAAATGAATAATCGTCTCGCATTAAACAAGATCCAGATATAATGTTCATGCTCAACGCTCGCACCAAATAACAATTATTCAGGTGTAAAACTAATCCCGAAGGTAGATGTAGAGGTAGCGTGCCGATGGCGATCACATCGACCTTGGAACCATTTCCTACGTGCATCGTCACCTCGTCCTTAGCCAATCTTCGGTTAATACGTAGCCCCTGTTTCGAGTTGCAAATGTTAGCAACTAAACCTGTATCAAATACCCAGGCACTACTGCGAGCATTAGGAAGGTACACATCAATAACATGTATATCAAATATACCTTTCACTTTGCCATCCTTCTTCTCTGCCAAATACTTGGGGCAGTTCTGCTTCCAGTGACCAGTTCCTTTGCAGTAGAAGCACTCAGTCTCAGGCTTAGGTCTAGACTTGGGTTTCTTCACTTGAGCAGTAACTGGCTTGCTATTCTTTTTGAAGTTCCCCTTCTTCCCTTTACCCTTTTTTTAAAACTGGTGATCTTGTTGACCATCAACACTTGATGTTCCTTCTTGATTTCTACCTCCGCAGCCTTTAGCATTGCGAAGAGCTCAGGAATCGTCTTATCCATCCCTTGCATATTATAGTTCACCATGAAGCTCTTGTAGCTTGGTGGTGGTGATTGAAAAACTCTATCAATGGCACTATCATCAGGAAGATTAACTCCCAGCTAAGTCAAGTGCTTGTGGTACCCAGACATTCTAAGTATATGTTCACAGACAGAACTATTCTCCTCCATCTTGCATCTTTAGAACTTATTTGAGACTTCATATCTCTCAATCCGGGCATTTTCTTGAAATATTAACTTCAATTCCTGAAACATCTCATATGCTCCATGACGTTCAAAACATCGTTGAAGTCCCAGTTCTAAGCCGTAAAGCATGGCACACTGAAGTATCGAGTAGTCAATAGCTTTGCTCTGCCAGGTGTTCATAACATTTGGCGTTGCTCCTGCAGCGGGTTTGTCACCTAGCGGTGCTTCTAGGATGTAATTCTTCTGTGCAGCAATGAGGATAATTGATACGTCTCCGTCATATCTACTTTTCCAAACACTTTTTCCCTTGTTTTGGACTCTAACTTGCATGATTTGAATGGAACTAACCCGGATTGACGCTGTTTTCAGCAGAATTGCCATGGTGTTATTTTTGTGCAGAAATAAAAGTTCTCGAAATGACCTGAAAATCAACGGAGATTATTTTTGGAATATATAAAAAATACTAGCGGAAGAATCCACGTCAGGGGGCCCACACCCTGTCCACGAGGGTGGGGGCGCTCCTACCCCTTGGGCGCGCCCCCTACCCTGTGGGCCCCCTGATGCTCCACCGACGTCCATCTTGACTCCATATATTCGTGTTCGGGGAGAAAAATATAAGAGAGAAGGATTCATCGCGTTTTACGATACGAAGCCGCCGCTAAGCCCCAATCTCTCTTGGGAGGGCTGATCTGGAGTCCGTTCAGGGCTCCAGAGAGGGGAATCCATCGCCATCGTCATCATCAACCTTCCTCCATCACCAATTTCATGATGCTCACCGCCGTGCGTGAGTAATTCCATCGTAGGATTGCTGGATGGTGATGGGTTGGATGAGATTTATCATGTAGTCGAGTTAGTTTTGTTAGGGTTTGATCCCTAGTATCCACTATGTTCTGAGCTTGATGTTGTTATGACTTTGCTATGCTTAATGCTTGTCACTAGGGCCCGAGTGCCATGATTTCAGATCTGAACCTCTTATGTTTTCATGAATATATGTGAGTTGTTGATCTTATCTTATAAGTCTATAGTCACCTATTATGTGTTATGATCCGTTAACCCCGAAGTGACAATAATCGGGATGCTTACCGGTGATGACCGTAGTTTGAGGAGTTCGTGTATTCATTATGTGTTAATGCTTTAGTCCGGTACTCTATTAAAAGGAGGCCTTAATATCCCTTAGTTTCCAATAGGACCCCGCTGCCACGGGAGGGTAGGACAAAAGATGTCACGCAAGTTCTTTTCCATAAGCATGTATGACTGTTAATTACTTTGGTTGAATCTGTTCCTTTTTATGGCTAGGAATCTGAAACTGTTGTGGCACATCTTACTAAATTAAATGATATAGCCACCATGTTGACTAATGATGAGAAAACTCGCTATTACTTTATCCTTAAGTTGTTTCAGGGAAAGAACTGTTGATCAAGCTGAATTGCTATTGAATAATATGTTGGGTAATGAAAATGATTGGACACTTCCTGAACCAACTCCTAAGCCAACTCCGAAGAAAAGGGGTATTCTATTTCTCAGTCCTGAAGATATGCAAGAGGCAAAGAAATCTATGAAAGAAAAAGGTATTAAAGCTGAAGATGTTAAGAATTTACCACCTATTGAAGAAATACATGGTCTTGATAACCTGACACAGGTAGTAAAGGTAAATTCTCTCTATAGATTTGATGAAGGTGATATCCCTCGTTATAAGTCTGCTTGCCAATGCTTAGACGAGTTTGATAAATTTATGGTTAAGCAAGAAAACTTCAATGCTTATGTTGGTAGACAATTGAAACGCAATGCTGATATGCTTGAACACTTGAGTGATTATATGTCTAGAGTTAAAGGTGAACTTAAACTTATTAGTAAACATGCTTCTATGGTCACCACGCAAGTAGAACAAGTACTTAAGGCTCAGAATGATTTGCTCAGTGAATTAAACAATAAGAAAAATGATAATGTTGTTAGAGTTATGAATAGAGGGGGTAAAATGACTCAGGAACCTTTGTATCCCGAGGGCCATCCTAAGAGAATTGAGCAAGATTCTCAGAGAACTAATGTTGATGCACCTAGTTCTTCTAAAAGGAAGAAAAATAAAAATGATTGGACTTTGCATGATCCTAGTGAACCTGTTGTAGACACACCTAAGAATCCCAATGATATTTCTATTTCTAATGCTGACACACAATCTGGTAATGAACATGAACCTAGTGATAATGTTAATGATGATGTTCATGTTGATGCTCAACCTAGCAATGATAATGATGTAGAGATTGAACCTGTTGTTGATCTTGATAAACCACAATCAAAGAATCAACATTATGACAAGAGAGACTTTGTTGCTAGGAAGCACGGTAAAGAAAGAGAACCATGGGTTCAGAAACCCATGCCCTTTCCTCCTAAATCATCCAAGAAAAAGGATGATGAGGATTTTGAGCGCTTTGCTGAAATGATTAGACCTATCTTTTTACGTATGCGTTTGACTGATATGCTTAAAATGAATCCTTATGCTAAGTACATGAAAGATATTGTTACTAATAAAAGATATATACCGGAAGCTGAAATTTCCACCATGCTTGCTAATTACACTTTTAAGAGTGGAATACCAAAGAAACTTGGAGATCCAGGAGTACCAACTAGACCATGCTCCATTAAAAGAAACTATGTTAAAACTCCTTTATGTGATCTTGGAGCCGGTGTTATTGTTATGCCTCTCTCTTTATATCGTAGACTTGATTTGAATAAATTTACTATCGGCGTTCTGGGAACGGGGGTCCCCAGACTTGCCTGCATGCGGCCCACGGCGTGGCTCTCCGAGCAGGCGCGTACGGTCCATCTTCACCAGCAAGCACTCAAGACCCTCACGAGGGGCCAAGCCTCGCGAGGCGGGCGACACAAGACCTCCTCAGGAGCGGCCTCGCTAGGCTAGCTCGCGAGGGGCGGAGAGATCAAGGCCAGGCAAACCTGGCGAGGTTCTAAGTGACGTGAGCCATGACGACCAAGGCCAGGCGGGTGCCAGCACGCGTAGTGTCCTTGTTTCCCCTTTGGTGCTAAGGGAGCAGGCGCAGGCGTAGAGTACCGAGGCGTCGAGCAAAGGTTTCCATATTGGTGCAATGAGACCAAGACCAGCAGGACGGCAGGACAAAGGTCACCATGGAGCCCAAGACGGCGTCACCACCAGAGCCCTTGGCAGGCGAAGAGCGCTTTTGTCAGGATAGCTTGTACTATCTGTCTCCCTTCAAATTAGCCGTTGTGGGATCCCTTCCCGCTCAATATTTGGGAAGAGGACCAAGGCCGCCATAAATAGGACTAGCCACCACCGTAGCTAGGAGGACTTCATATGAGACTAGAACTAGTTCATCCCCACAACCACATCCACCGAGCACAAGAACACCTCTCCTCAGGAGGCGGTTCTCCCCCTTGTACTATTCATCCTCATCCCAAGAGGCAATCCACCACACCACACTGGAGTTGGATATTACACCACAACGGTGACCCGAACCAGTATAAACCTTGTGTCCCTTGTGCTGTGAGTTTGTCGAGTTAGTTCGTAAGATCTTAGCTAAGTTAGGACGTGGATTGATAGGGGGGAGATCTTCGCACGCACCCCAGTGTTCTAACCTTGAGGGTTTTGCCGGAACCCGTGATCCGACATTTGGCGCGCCAGGTAGGGCTGCGCCAGAGTCTTTCTTCCGTTGATTCGTGCTCCACCATCTCCACACCTACTCCCCATGGTGGGCGCCCCTCCAGATGGATCTACCGGTGCCCACGGTGGTGCTCGGGGGCTCCAAGCCCTTGCCCCCGCCTTGCGGCAGGTGCAGTGGCCACCCAAGTTCAAGCCGGAGATGCCGCCACACTACGACGGCGTGGCGGACCCGTCGGCTTTCCTGCTGGCATACGAGGAGGCCGTTCTGGAAGCCGGGGGCGACGGCAAGATCATGGCCAACTAGTTCCCAATGGCCCTTGTAGGCATGCCGCGCGCCTGGCTCCTCCATTTGCCGGAGTCTTCTGTCGCCACCTGGGAGGAGCTGTGCAACCTCTTCATCACTCACTTCGTGGAACCGGCGCCCCCCATCGTCGCAGCTCTTCTCAGTGGTTCGAAAGCACCACCCTCAGATCGGCATGTTAAGCCGTACTTTCGCCACATCGGCGCCGCTTCCAAGTGCCCGGGGGCTCCATCGGGCTAGGTCGCGCCTGAGGCCGACCTCACCTTCGACATAGAGGATCATCCCGCCTCCACCGTCGGCTCGGGTGCGCTCCCGATGCTGTGCGCGCCCACCATCTGCCACGTATCCATCACCAAGACGCTCGTCGATGGCGGCGCCGGCCTCAATGTGCTCTCCGTCGAGGCCTTCAGCCTCCTTCACATACCGTCAACCGGATCCGCCCTAGCAATCCCTTCTCGAGGGTTGGCGGAGGCTCCGCCTGCTCCCTGGGGCAGATCCTCCTCCCCGTGGCCTCCGGCACGCGCGACAACTACAGCACCGAGCTCATCGACTTCAACATCGCCCGCATTGGCCTCCCGTACAACGCCATCCTCGGGTACCCAATTATGGCCCAGTTCACGCCAGCAACCAATCATGCTTACAACCTCATGAAGATGCCGGGGAGCGAAGGTGTCCTCACCATCAAGGGGGATGCCAAGGAGGCCCTGGCGGCGCTCAAACTTGCCCTCAAGACCGCCGCGACAGCACGACCCGCCGACGCGGACACCTCCAAGGCCAAGGGAGCCGCACCAACTAAGAAGAAGCAGTTTTTCACTCAGGACAAGGCAGAAACCAAGCAAGTGTCGGTCGAGGAGGACGGGTCCTCAGGGGCAACCTTTACCATAGGCGCCAACCTTGAGCCTGGTTAGGAGGAGGCGCTAGTGAAGTTCTTGCGTGCAAACAAGGGAGTGTTCGCCTGGGAGCCCGATCAGCTGGTAAGGGTCCCAAGAGAGGTAATACAGCACCACCTGAAGGTGTGCCCCAATGTACCCCCCGTGAAGCAGAAGGCGAGGCGGCAGTCCACGGAGAAGCAAGCTTTCATCGTCGAAGAAACCCGCAAGTTGGAGGTTGCGGGTGTCATTCGCGAGGTTTGGTACCCCGAGTGGCTGGCAAACCCCGTCGTCGTCCCCAAGAAAGGCGGGAAGGAGCGGATGTGCGTCGACTTCACCAACCTCAACAAGGCCTGCCCCCAAGATCCGTTCCCGCTTCCATACATCGACCAGATCGTCGAATCCATCGCCGAGTGCGACTTGCTATGCTTCCTGGATGCGTTCTCAGGATATCACCAGATCAAGATGGCAGTAGAATATGTGGAGAAGATGGCCTTCCTGACCCCGTGTGGGGTGTACTGCTACACTTGCATGCCGTTCGGGCTGCGCAATGTGGGCGCAACCTTCCAGCGGCTCATGCACATCGCCTTAGGGCGGCAGCTCGGGAGAAACGCTGAAGCCTACGTCGACGACATCTTGGTGAAGTCTCGGGAGGCGGGAACCTTGATCCAAGACCTAGAGGAGACCTTTGAAATCCTCCACCAGGTGGACTTGCGGCTCAACCCGGAGAAATGCGTGTTTGGCATCCCTTCAGGCAAGCTGCTAGGTTTCCTGGTGTCCCACAAGGGGATCGAGGCCAACCCAGAGAAGGTCAAGGCCATTGAAGACATGAGTCCACCGCAGACCAACAAGGAAATGCAGAAGTTGGCCGGTCGGGTGACTATGTTGGGGCGCTTCATCTCCAAGCTGGTAGAGCGCGCCCTACCCTTCTTCAAGCTGATGAAAAAGAAGGGCCCGTTCAAGTGGACCCCAGAGGCCGACCAAGTTTTTCAAGACCTCAAGAGATACCTGACGAGCCCTCCAGTGATGGTTGCGCTGCGACCTCGTGAGCCCCTAGTGCTCTATCTTACTGCCACCCCGTACTCAGCCAGCGCAGCTCTGGTGGCGGTTCGGGAAGAACACCAATCCAAGGGCGCATTGCGTCATGCCACACCTCCAGGAGAGACGACGCAAGACTAGAAGGGCGCCACAAGGGCCGCAGCAGCAGGGGCAGAGGATCAGGCTCGGCAGGACGACGCCCCCAAACCCGCGAAGACCTCGGCAAGCGATCAAGCGTCAGGGGCTCCACCACCTTAGGAGGCGCCCTAGCTTCCGGAAGACGCAAGCCTCATCAGCACACCTACCCTCGTCGAGCACCTGGTATACTTCGTCAGCATGATGTTACGGGATGCAAGAGCACGGTATCCCATGCCTCAGAAGCTCCTGCTCGCGCTCCTGGTGGCCTCACAAAAGCTGCAGCACTACTTTCAAGGCCACCTCATCAAGGTCGTCTCAGCCTACCCATTGGAAAGAGTGTTCAGGAGCCCCAACTCTGCTGGAAGGGTCGCTGAGTGGGACATCGAGTTGCAAGCATTCCAGTTGGAGTTTAGTACTACCAGGGTCATCAAGGGATCCGTGCTCGCTGATTCCGTGGCATAATGGACAGACGCCCCGGTGCTTGAAGTAGGCGAAGACTGGTCCCTCTCGCCGGGAAGCGAGGCACCCGATGGCCGGGTCATGTATTTCGATGGTGCCTTCGCGCGCCAGGGCACGAGGGCTGGAGCAGTGCTCATCTCACCCACTCAGGACAAGATCTACTACGTCATGCAGCTCTACTTCCAGCAGGGCAAGAAGGTCTCCAACAACATTGCAGAACACGAAGGCCTCATAGCCGGCCTGAAGGCTGCAGTGGCACTGGGGGTAAAGAGCCTCACCGTCAGGGGCGACTCGCAGCTCCTCGTCAAATTCTCCAATAAGATATACGAGCCAAGGGACGAACACATGGAAGCATACCTCGCAGAGGTGCGCAAGATGGAGAAACAATTCCAGGGCCTGGAGTTGCAGCACGTGCCCCGTGGCACCAACAAGGAAGCTGACGACATCTCCAGAAGAGCATCCAAGCGACAGCCCCAGGAGCCTGGCGTCTTCGAGGAGCAGCTCTTCAAGCCATCAACAATGCCACTGCTTTCAAGAATAGCTCAGTCTCGGGAGGAACTCCCGCAACCGCCTACCACAGGAGCCCCGGCCTGTGGCCCGACCTCGGGAGCGCACCTACTCCTGGCGCTCGAGCCCCAGGAGGGATGCTGGACCAAGGAATTCAAGAAATTCCTGAAGGGACGTTGCCAAAGAAGGAGGAGGACGCAGAGCGCGTGGGCCTTCAGGCCACAGCATACTGCATCCGGGACGGTGAGTTATACAGGAAGTGACCAAATGACGTTTCACTGCATTGTATCTCCAGGGAACACGGGAAAGAGCTGATAGCCGGCATACACGGTGGGGACTGCAGGCACCACTCGTCACCGTGAAGCCTCGTCGGCAAGGCATTCCGAAGTGGATTCTACAGGCCTACGACGCTCAACGATGCAACTGAGCTGGTGAAGTACTGCAAGGCCTGCCAATTCCACGCCAAGCAAATCCATCAGCCAACTCAGGGCCTCCAAACCATTCCACTCTCGTGGCCGTTCGCAGTCTGGGGGCTAGATATTCTGGGCATGTTTCCTCGGGCGTCTGGGGGCTATCGATACCTCCACGTCGCCACCGACAAGTTCACTAAGTGGCCGGAGGTTGAAGCCATCCGCGCCATCCTAGCTGGCTCTGCGGTCAAGTTCATCAAGGGCCTCGTGAGCCGTTTTGGGGTCCCCAACCGCATTATCATCGATAACGGCTCACAATTCACTAGTAATCTCTTCAAGTCATATTGTGCTAACCTTGGAAAGCAGATCTGATACGCCTCGGTAGCACACCCTAGGAGCAATGGCCAGGCCGAACGTGCCAATGCGGAGGTCCTGAGGGGCCTCAAGACCAGGACCTTCAGGAAGAAGCTCGAAGCCTGCGGCAGGGGCTGGCACGACGAGCTCCAGTCTGTGCTATGTTCGATCCGCACCACCGCTACCAAGCCAACGGGTGAAACCCCATTCTTCCTCATCTACGGAGCAGAAGCAATCCTCCCTCACAAGGTCAGGCATCGCTCCGCACGGGTCTTGGCGTTTGATGAGACACAGCAAGACGCCACGCGGGGGATGGACCTTGTGCTGGGGGAGGAACTTCGTGCGAAGCTGCACTACGGGTGGCAAGATACCAGCAGGCGCTGCGGTGGTACCACTGTCGCAGCGTCCGCTCCAGGACTCTTGAGGTGGGTGACCTCGTCCTGAGGCGGGTGCTCTCCAGGGAGGGGCTGCAGAAGCTCTCACCCATGTGGGAGGACCCGTTCAAGTTCGTCCACGTCTCCAGGCCTGGAGCCGCGCGCCTGGAGATGCAGGACAGAGTACCCGTCCAGAATGACTGGAACATCCAACACCTCCAGAAGTTCTACCCATGAAGAAAGGCCCAGTGCCCGTGAAGAAGGCCCGGTGCCTGTGAAGAAAGGCCCAGTGTCTGTGAAGTAAGGCCCCGTGCCTGTGAAGAATCGCCGCACGTGACACTCTCGCGTAATAACGAGTGGGGTTGTACACGCCCCGGAGCCTCAGGAGTGCCGCCCTTGGGCCTCGGGGGGTCCCTCCCACGCCGAGTGGCAGCACTTAGCTCCGCGCTGGTGAGAAGAGTCGAAGACTAGACTAGGTGTCGTACGCGTCTTTTCATTTTCTTTCCAAAGTTGGCTCGCCCCTCTTTTAATTGAAATTTGCTTTCTGGTGTCTCTTGCTGGTCCCGTCTTATCGCTTTCTGGCTCTGTTTCTGCCTTCAACTCTTTGGTCGACCTGTACTCTCCCTCGCGTCCCTCGTGAGGGGGCTGAACAAGTACCTTCGTGAGCTTCCTTCTTCTATATTTTCGCGAGGCACCCTCGTTCGAGCCCACAAGCTGGCGCACCTCTCCTAATCCGTGCCCCACGGGTATCGCAACACGAAGCCCCGGGTGAACGATAAACCTCTTGACGATTTTTTTGCAGTTCCTAAGCGCATATCAGGTCAAGGAGGCCTTGACAGGTACCAGGAAGCAAGCGCCTCGTGAGGAGGAGGCCACTCAAAACAAGTTGAGCGAAGTTATCCCTACATAAAACGACGATGTCGCGACACAACACAGAAACGACAAACATAACATAACAATTAAGATCACAGTTCGACACACGCCCCTCCGGGGCCCATTCTGGTTTCTTTCTGATGCAAGAAGGAAAAGAAGAACAAAATAATAGCGGCGCCTACAGCGGTCCACGGGGGCAGGCCCCAGTGCCTTCCTGAGCTCAGCCGGACCCCTCCTCACGCTTCACGGAGGCGCGACGACAAGACGACCCGCCACCATCTTCGAAGCGGGCACGGCGGCATGGCGGTTGGTCGTAGCCGCCACTTCTGGAGATGTCATTAGGGAAAGAGCTGGCATAGCCGGACGAGAAGCGGTCGGCACCAAGGGCAGGTCGCCCTCATCCTCGTCGCGGCCGTCTCCAAGGCCGAGCACCTCCTCGCCGTCTTTCACCTCGGGGCAGCACTCGGCGTCGCGACCATCTTCCCCAAACACCCTCACATAGAGGGTCGCGTCGCCGTTGTACTTGAAGTGGAGGGTGCACCGCCTACCCAGGCCGCGCGCGCGGGCGAACATTTGCCAGCCGCGGGCCAGAGCTATATTTCCCGTGGCGGAGACCTCGACCGCGACCCAGGAAGCCCTACTGCAGTAGCCGACTGCGTGTAGCCAAAGCCCGCCTGGACCTGAGGCCGGCAGCTCGTCGATGAAGAAGCGCATGAGCTGAAGCCAGTTGCCAGCCGAGTTCTCTGACCAGACGACGAACTCCAGCAGCATCTCCGCCGAGTGGAAGCGCGGCCGAGGAGGCCACGCGACCACGGCACGTCTCCCTTCATCAACGGGACTACCACGACCAGAGCGACCCCTGCCCCGCGAAGCGGCACCACCACGACTGCGCGGGGCCACGGCGGGGGTGGCGGTGTGCTTGCGGGGATGGCCACGTCCATGCTTGGGCACCAGAGAGCCAGGCCCCTCGCGAGGGGCCTTCCCCTTCTCCGCGGCAGTGAACCTCCTCGACGGCGCCATTGGAAGCAGGAGTGGAGCAAGGAAGGAGAAGAAGCGGAAGAGGCAGAGGAAAGATGGGCGACGGGGGCTCCGCCCCCCTCCCATTTATACCAGGAGAAGGCCAACCAGCACCCCCCACGATCACAGGTAATGATGGTTTTCCTTGCATGTCGCAGGGACTTGTCAAGTCGGGCAGTTGTTGAGGCAGAGTGGGGAAGCGGAGACGCCCACGTCCAATCAACCGCCACATGTCGACCATGGCCGCAGGCTATTGGGGCCCGCGGTGCTCCGCACTTGGCCTTTGGCTTCTCCCCGAAGCCAACCCCGAGCGTGCCTTGGGCCCGGGGGCTACTGTCAGC
Organism: Triticum dicoccoides; assembly: GCF_002162155.2. Lineage (NCBI taxonomy): Eukaryota > Viridiplantae > Streptophyta > Magnoliopsida > Poales > Poaceae > Triticum > Triticum dicoccoides. The sequence continues at coordinate 529,173,023 of NC_041392.1, forward strand.
GTTCTGGGAATGGCGGTCCCAAGACTTGCCTCCCTGCGGGCCATGGTGTGGCTCTGCGAGCGGGCCCGTACAGCCCATCTTCACCAGCAAACACTCAAGACCCTCGCGTGGGGCCAAGCCTCACGAGGCGGGCGACACAAGACCTCCTCAAGATCGGCCTCACCAGGCTGGCTCGCAAGGGGCGGAGAGATCAAGGCCAGGCAAACCTCGCGAGGTTCTAAGTGACGTGAGCCATGACGGCCAAGGCCAGGCGAGAGCTAGGCGGTCGCCAGCACGCGCAGTGTCCTTGTTTCCCCTTTGGTGCTAAGGGAGCAGGCGCAGGCGTGGAGTACCGAGGCGTCAAGCAAAGGTTTCCATATTGGTGCAATGAGACCAAGACCAGCAGGATGGCAGGACGGAGGTCACCGTGGAGCCCAAGACGGCGTCACCACCAGAGCCTTTGGCAGGAGAAGACCGCTTTTGTAAGGATAGCTACTAGTTGTCCCCCTTCAAATTGGCCGTTGTGGGATCCCTTCCCGCTCAATGTTTGGGAAGAGGACCAAGGCCGCTATAAATAGGACTAGCCACCACCGTAGCTAGGAGGACTTCATCTGAGACTAGAACTAGTTCATCCCCACAACCACATCCACCAAGCACAAGAACACCTCTCCTCAGGAGGCGGTTCTCCCCCTTGTACTATTCATCCTCAGCCCAAGAGGCAATCCACCACACTACACTGGAGAAGGGTATTACACCACAACGGTGGCCCGAACCAGTATAAACCTTGTGCCCCTTGTGCTGTGAGTTCATCGAGTTAGTTCGTAAGATCTTAGCTGAGTTAGGATGTGGAACGATAGTGGGGAGATCTTCATGCGCACCCCAGTGTTCGAACCTTGAGGGTTTTGCCGGAACCCGTGATCCGACATTGACACCTACTGAAATATCTTTGCAAATGGTTGATGTCGTGTGTTTCTCACGGCAGATGTCCTTGAGAAAGGACTTAGTTGTGGAGCCATCGCTACGGGTTAGCTTATAGGGGTTAAACTGGACAAGGGGACACGAGGGGTTTTATATTAGTTCGGCCCCTTCGATGAAGGTAAAAGCCTATGTCTAGTTGTGGTTGGTATTGCTGGGGTTTCGATGACTAGGGAGCGAATCCGCTTTTCCTGGCTCTCGAGTTGTTGTCTGTTGTCCTCAAACCGCGGCTGGGTCGTCTCTTTATATACATAGGTTGACGCCTGCCGCTTTACGGAATCCCGAGGCCGGATCATAGATGTGTCCGGCTCGGTCTCTATTCCTCTAATTTACAATAGAAGTTACATGATAGAGTCGGTTTACATCTACAGGCTTTAACCCGCCTTTGGGCCTTGGGCCTTCGTAAAGCGCCACCATCTTCACGTCTTCATGGGCTTCTATCTTCATGGAGCTAACCCGGCCATTCTGAGCCGGTTTACCTCCAGTAATCATATCCCCAACATTAGGCCCCAGATTGATTTGAACTTGTTCATGTCAATCTTCAATACTTAGAAAAATTCTTGCCCTGTCACCTTCTTATAGATCTGGTAAACCGCTGTGATGTCATCTTTTAGATCCGTAGTAAACCGCCCTGACGTCATCTATTCGTCGAAGCCGAAGATTCCCTTCATTATTGAATATCCAACCATTGAGGCGACATCCTTATTAACTATCCATTTTGAGCTCCTCGATTCCCGCACTTGTCGCTTATTGCTTCACCCTATAAATAGGACCACGGGCCCTTCTCCTTTTTCCCCTTCATCTCCTTCACTTCTTCTTCCTCCTTGCGACATCTCTGCCCCTGAGCGCCACCGCCGTCACCGAGCTTCGCCTCCTTCTCTCCATCGGCCGCTGCATCAACCTGGTTGCACCAGAGAATCACGGCATACCTCCTTGGCTTCAATAGCCACTGTAAGTCCCTTCCTTTCTCCGTTGTAGATCTATCTAGGGTTTCCTCGTTTGTCGTAGTTCATCGAAACTCTGACGCTGTTCTTCCCTTGTTTCTTCTTAGTCCATGGATAAAAACTTCAAACCTGATGTATTCCACGTAATGGCTTATCTTCTGTTACCAAAACAAACCTTTATGTGCATAAAACGCTGATCTGGTCCCTTGTGAAATGCTTCAAGATCAACCTTTTAGGTCTAGGTCCTTTTATTTTCCTGTCTTACGGTAGATCCAAAATTTCACTGCGACCTTATGAAATCTGTTTTTACCTTACTTAGTCATTCTTGCCTTAGATCTATATCCTCTTTACCACATAGGCGGTTTACCCTTGTAAAAGCAATCTATCATTTACCATTAGCCCTCTGGTCAACCGGACAAGCCTTTTACCTCCATTGTTATACTCTGGTTTAACTGTATGCGCATTCCTTTGTTCTGATATTGCCTTGACATTTATTGTAGTATCAGCCTCCGATTTACACAATTTATATACCTATGTGTCTTTATTCCGTCGCATCTTATATATCACCATGAATGATTTGTAAACCGGTATTTCCTTTCAGCCTTTCGCTTGCAATGGCTAAACAGTTTTATGCTTGCAACTGGGCTCCTTCCCGGGTTATCGAAGAACAACTTAACGGAATGGTCAGGATTGGTACTTTGCCCAAAAAGAATGAGATCCGGTGGTGAGTTCTAGGAACGGAGAATCCCCCTACCCCTAAGCAGGGTGAGTTAGTGGTATTTGTTGACCATATAGGTCATGGTTTCAAACCGCCTGGGTCAAAGTTTTTCTGGGATGTGCTAGCCACTTTCCAGCTCCACCCTCAAGATATTGGACCCAACTCGGTGTCCAATATCTGCAACTTCCAAGTCTTCTGCAAAGTGTACTTACAAGAAGAACCAACTGCTGAGCTGTTCCGGGATTTTTTCCATCTGAACTGGCGCACGGAATTTGTAGATGGACCCAACACTGAACTTGGTGGCGTCTCTATTCAAAAAAGGAAAGAGGTTGAATTCCCTCATGCCAAACTGCATAGTCGCCCAAAAGATTGGAACCAAACATGGTTCTACTGTAAAGATACTTCCCTTGAAGACGAGAATCGTCTGCCGGGTTACCGCACCCACCGGCTTTCCAACACTCATCCACTGCCGCAATGTTTAAGTGCTACGGAACGGGCCCCATACGCCCCTCAACTCGCCAAGCTCTAAGCCTTTATGGCCAACGGTTTATCAGGCGTCGACTTTGTGCATTGCTGGATATCCTGGAGCGTCTTACCATTAAGCTGCCGCTCCGGTTTAATTTGTGAGTACACTGGCGAATTAGAAGAATCCCAACGCCACATCAGCATGTAGGATCGAAAGTATGTCTAGAGGGGGGTGATTAGACTACTTGACCAAATAAAAACTTAACCTTTTCCCAATTTTAGTTCTTGGCAGATTTTAGCTATTTTAGGACAAGTCAAGCAATCATCACGCAATTCAAGCAAGCATGCAAAGAGTATATTGGCAGCGGAAAGTAAAGCATGCAACTTGCAAGAATGTAAAGGGAAGGGTTTGGAGAATTCAAACGCAATTGGAGACACGGATGTTTTTCCCGTGGTTCGGATAGGTGGTGCTATCCTACATCCACGTTGATGGAGACTTCAACCCACAAAGGGTAACGGTTGCGAGAGTCCACGGAGGGCTCCACCCACAAAGGGTAACGGTTGCGCGAGTCCACACAGGGCTCCACCCATGAAGGGTCCATGAAGAAGCAACCACCCACAAAGGGTCCACGAAGAAGTAACCTTGTCTATCCCACCATGGCCATCGCCCACACAGGACTTGCCTCACTATCGGTAGATCTTCACGAAGTAGGCGATCTCCTTGCCCTTACAAACTCCTTGGTTCAACTCCACAATCTTGTCGGAGGCTCCCAAGTGACACCTAGCCAATCTAGGAGACACCACTCTCCAAGAAGTAACAAATGGTGTGTAGGTAATGAACTCCTTGCTCTTGTGCTTCAAATGATAGTCTCCCCAACACTCAACTCTCTCTCATAGGATTTGGATTTCGTGGAAAGAAGATTTGAGTGGAAAGCAACTTGGAGACGCTAGAGATCAAGATTCATATGGTAGGAATGGAATATCTTGGTCTCAACACATGAGTAGGTGGTTCTCTCTCAGAACATATGAGTTGGAATGGTGTATGTGTTCTGATGGCTCTCTCTTCGAATGAAGAGGAGGTGGAGGGGTATATATAGCCTCCACACAAAATCCAACCGTTACACACAGTTTTCCAATCTCGGTGGGACCGAATCAACAAACTCGGTCGGACCGAAAATGTAAACCTAGTGACCGTTAGAGATTTTCGGTAGGACTGACATGCAACTCGGTAGGACCGATATGGTTAGGGTTTGGGCATAATGTAATCTCGGTGAGACCGATTACACAAACTCGGTGAGACCGAATTTGGTAATTAGCTAACCAGAGAGTTGGTCAGGCAAACTCGGTGGGACCGATTTGCTCTTTCGGTGAGACCAAAAAGTTACAAAGGGGAAACACTGAATTTATATTGCAATCTCGGTGGGACCGATTCGCTCTTTCGGTGAGACCGAAAAGTTACGAAAGGGAAACAGAGAGTTTGCAATCCCATCTCGGTGAGACCGAGATCCCTATCGGTAGAACCGAATTGCTAGGGTTTGGCAGTGGCTTATGACAAGTGAAACTCGGTGGCGCTGGATAGGAAGAATCGGTAGGACCGAGTTTAGCTTAGGGTTTAGGTCATATGTGGATATGGGAAAGTACTTGAGGGTTTGGAGCATATCACTGAGCACATGAAGCAAGAGGCTCATTAAGCAACACCTCATCCCTCCTTGATAGTATTGGCTTTTCCTAAAGACTCAATGTGATCTTGGATCACTAAAATATAAAATGAAGAGTCTTGAGCTTTTGAGCTTGAGCCAATCCTTTGTCCTTAGCATTTTGAGGGTTCCACTTTCACATCCATGCCATGCCAATCATTGAGCTTTCCTGAAATAATCATCTTGGAATAGCATTAGCTCAATGAGCTATATGTTGTTATGAATTACCAAAACCACCTAGGGATAGTTGCACTTTCAATCTCCCCCTTTTTGGTAATTGATGACAACATATAGATCAAAGCTTCGACAAATGATAATAAGCATGAAATATATCGTCGCTTTGAGAAGTATGTGATAAGTAAGAGCTCCCCTAAGTTTGTGCATATTTAAAATTTGCTTTGGACTGCAAATGCACAAGGAGTTAGAGTCATGGGTTACTCTTCCATGTCACATACATCTTGGTGGAGCGCTTAAAATGATAAGAATGAAATACATGCACTCATCGCCAAGAATAGTGAATGATCACATAATATAGATAAGATAATAGCATTAAGCAAGCATTAAGTGTAGCTTATGATCAAACACATGATCATCAACGTCTCACAAGCAATGACATAGTATCTCAAGCACTCAAAAGCAAACAAGTTCGAAAAACCACCAAATAAAGCAAGAGAGAAAAGCAACACTCTCTCTCTCGAAGCCTATGATCTATACATTTTTCTCCCCCTTTGGCAACAATTTACCAAAAAGTTCCTAGAAAATGCATAGTGTTAGATCGACGCTCAGGGTTGATCTTCTGGTGGTGGTGGAGTCCGGATCACTCCAAGGACGAAGGCTTCTGTAGATGCTGGAGTTGGAGCTGAAGTAGATGCTGGAGCTGGTGGAACTGAAGCTGTAGCTGGTGCAAAAGTGGTGGCTCTTGTGTCAGCAATTTGCACGGCAGACGACCTCGGACCTCGTGGCACTCTTGCAAAGGCATGAGTGGTAGTCCTGCCTCTCCTCTCCTGCATGTCATCCTGGAGCTACTCCACTGCAGTATGAATCTCTGTCACCTTGACATCCAAGTCATAGAACTTTTGTTCCATGATTCTCTCTAGGCTTGCCTGGTTCTGAGTTAGGGTGGCTAGTCCTTTCTCAATCCGCGAGGTGGATGCAATCAGGTAACCAAGCTGTTCTTGTTTAGTTTTCAAGAAATACTCAGATGCCTCCTCTTGGGTTGGCATCTTGGCAGCTTTCTCCTTCCTTGCCTTCTCCTTCTTTGCTTGTGCTTGGGCAGACGATGGCTCATTCTCAGTCATGACAACTTGATTGTCCTCAAAATCTGGACGGATGGGCAGGTGTTCCTTGTCCAATAAATATATGCCCGTGCCCATCTTAGAGTTGATGAGCTCCTGAATTTGAGGTGCATATCCACAGCTCCTCTTCTGATCTGCTGCAGTCCTCTTGATAGTCTCTACTATGAGGCTCATGACCTTGAACTTCTGTGGCACATCAAATACGTGAAGCAAGTTGATTGCATGGCCTCTGATCATCTTGTGATCTCCAGACTTGGGCAATAAGGTGTGCCTCAATATCCAATTGATGGTTGGCAGCCCTAACATAAGATAATGCACTGAGCCAAATTTGAAAGTGTCAAGAGCTTCATTTGGAATTTCCTTGTACATGTTGGACATTGAGTTATGATCCATCTTTTTCTTGGCATAAATGTCCAAGTCATCTGCTTGCTCCTCTAGGGCATTGATTAGTTGAGCCCATTCAGCAACTGTAGATTGGTACCTCATACCCTCAGACATCCAAGTTATCCTCCCATCTGGATAAAAGTGTGCCGTGGAGTAGAATTGCATGATAAGCTCCTCATTTCACTTTGTGAGCTTCTGCCCAACAAAGTCAGCAACTCCACAAGCACTAAAGCTGTCATACACTCCAGGGTAGTGTTCCTCATTTTCCTTCATGTAGGTCCAGTCGACCCATCTCATGTCACAAACAATGGGCTTCTTATCTAGCAGCACTGTCTCATAGAAGTCCTGCTGTTCCTTGGTGTGAAATCTGTAATCCACAGCAGTCCTTCTCCTTGAAGCATACGGGTCTGCTTCTCTCCACTTCCTCAACCCTGAATCTCTCCTGAGCTTCATGTCCTCAGCCACAGGATGAGCATCGTTGTGGTCTAGGATCTTGGGCTTGAGCTTTCTAAGAACTTGCTCTTCATCCTCTTCTTCAGCAACAGTCTCAGGCACTGGGTCCTTGTTCTTCTCAGCTGCAGGAATGCTCCTTGTATTCCTCTTTGGTTTTGTCTTGGAGGCAGCTTTGGGCTTAGATGCAGTAGCCCCTGATCTTATGGCATCACCCATCAGCTTGGGTGCCTTAGGTGCTGGTGCAGCGACCTCTTCTTCCTCTTCCTCTTCCATGATGGAAGCCTTTCCAAGCACTCTGGCTACGGTCTTCTTGACCCTTTCCTTCCTCTTCTTGCCTTCTGCAGTAACTGGCTCTTTGGGAGTGGGCTTCTCAGTTGAGGCTCTAGCCTTTGACATAGGTTGCCTGCCTGCTGGCCTTTTGATCTTTAGACCTGGCTTTGTGCCTTGAGCTGGCTCAACTCTCTTTGATGTGGCCTCTTCCTCTGCCACATAATCTTCATCTTCGGAGTCTGAAGTTCTCTTCTTCCTCTTTCTGGTGGCAGCTTTTGGCAGATTGCTTGGGGTACTTCTGCTGCCATCATCTGAAGAGCTGGAGGGACTAGTGCCCTGACTCATCTGCACTTGCTGCTCTGACAAGTTCTGGCTGTCACTCTGATCAGACATGCTGCAAGCTCTGACTGCTGACCCTGTGAATAGTTTATAGATGAGGTAGAATAGATGAGCATCACAAAATGCAGAGATTTTTGCAAAAGAATGATCCAAAAATTTAGTTTTAGTTTCCCACTGAAATCATCTCGGATATACCGATTTTTAAACTCGGTGATACCGAAGCAGTTTTGGAACCTAAACTAGTGAACTCGGTTGGACCGAGTCACAGTTCGGTGGCACCGAGACTGCTAGGGTTTCACAGAGTTCCAAAATCGGTCACACCGATAAGTAATTCTTGGTCAGACGAGTCTCACTTGTGCAATGGCATAAGCCAAATCGGTGGGACCGAGTTTTTCAACTCGGTGGGTCCGAGATGGTTTCGGCGGAAACCTAACCCTAGAATTTTCGAATCAAAGCTAATCTACGAGCGTATTGACTGGATAGGAGTGTTTCAATCGTGGCAAGAATCATGATGATCACAATGTGCTGAGAATTGGATTGGAGAATAGCACAAAGATCGAGTCCATACCCTAGCTCGGCGGAGACTCGCTATGGCGGCAACGGCGGGGCAGAATTCCCGTTGACGGCGACGGAGACCAGCAACTAGAGGCGGCTGGCGGCGAGAAGACGATCCGGAGACCACGTTGGCAGAGCAGGCTATCGCGCGGGCGAAGGGGTTCGGAGAAATTTCCAAATTTTGCCCGTGACTATATATAGCCCGACCCTGTCGGTGTGACCGAGTGGAACAACTCGGTGGCACCGAGATTCATAACTGCATGCAGTTACTGAAACTCGGTGTGACCGAAATGTTCAAATCGGTTGCACCAAGATCGAAAACCTAGATCAACTTAATGATCTAGGTAGGACCGAAAGTGGGGTATCGGTCAGACCGAGAATCATAAAGAGGTTTTGGAAGTTTAAGTCTATGACGAATCGGGGACTCCGAGCGCTCCTCACACAGAGTGGTTCGAATCTAACTTGATCAAATTTTGTGATGCAGCATGAATAGAGTTTGAGACGAGAAAAGCATAGATAGCTAGAGGAGGTTCTTAGGCATTCTTGTCCATCCACTTGGCAAAGGAAATAAACCCAAACGATCAAAACAACAAGTGGATGTCCTCGAATGAGTAAAATATGCAACCAGCATGCTCACACAATAAGATGGCAAATGAAATATGTGGCAAGGCATGCACAACCAATTCTAGCATCTATCAAGCAATTTGCGATGACAAGGTCATCTATGTATGAGTATATTGACTTAGGAGTCAAGTGAGAACACTTGATCATAGGTCATACTCATCGTTTAAGCTCAAGTGGGGTTACCACTTTTACATAAAGCATTGTTGTGTTCACATCTTTAGAGTTGCTTTAGCTCAAGTCTTAGAGTAAAGCTCCCCTAGATGTGATATCCCCCCTTGGAGGGATGAACTAACCTTGGGTTTCGTCGATGATGACTTCATGTAGATGTTGAAGATGTGGATGCTCAATGTTGATGTAGATCACTTGGAGCTATCCATTTGAGTGAATTGCACTTTCAATACCTACATGGGTTAGTCCCACAAGGAACAAACAAGGATATCCATAGACATAGAGTGATGCACACACAAGATGATGTCCATGAAAACTTTTAGGTTACCTTGTCCCTTGTCTTACCAACAAGAGGGTTTGTGACTCCTTGAACTAGTGCAAGATGTGGAAGTTGATTGCACTTGTTCTTGCCAAAAAAATAAGAGTGAAGTATGTTGGCGGAGTCACCCTCAAGAACTCTCTAGTTCTTCTTCTTTTGGATCCACATCATCTTGATGGGAATCCTTGGAGTTTTAGTCGTACTTGATGAAGTGGAACTTGAAGTAGTCTTGGGAATCCACTTGACTAAGGTCTTAGGAGCTTCTTCAAATGCGTCAATTTCCTCTTGAAGCTTGTCCTTGCCTTTTTGCTTGTAGTCTTGTGGTAGAAGATCATCTTGAGCTTGTGTCCCCTTGAAAGAAGTATCATACTTCTCTTGTTAAGGAACAAACTTTGTCTTGGGGTATTGATCTTATTCCCACTCAACTCCATTGGCATTGAACTTTCGTTCAAAACCAACGCCTTGATTCTTCCGGTGCATTCCTTGCTTGCGCACAATTTCCTCGAATTGCTTGCTCCTGGCAAGGCTTTTGTACACTCCTTTCTCTATAATTCCCTTCAATAAGCTATTTTCTTGCTCAAGTGTAACTTGGCTAAGAGATTCATTAGTGGAATAAAGAGAACTACTAGAAGCAACAATATTGGATTTAGCATGATCATTGTTACTGCTAGAGGAAGAATCTTTCTTGTTCTTGTTACTAGACTTGACTTGAGGCATGTAAGTGGATAAGAGTAAACGCTTGGCAATGTAAGAAGAATTTTTCTTGCGGAGATCATCATTGATTGCTTTTAAGAACTCATGCTCTTGCTCAAGATTGAGCTTTTCAAAGTGTAATTTCTCATGAGCTCTTAAAAGTTCTCGATGATCTTCGAAGATAGTTTCATGAGCTAACTTAAGAGTGTTTAGTTCTTTAGTTAGAGCCTCAATCTTTTCCTTATCATTGTCATTCGTTTTATCTTGATTAGCATGATTAATTGACATTTCATCATAGTATTCATCACTAGAGTTGTCAATAAGCAAATCATCACCTAACAAGTCATCTTCATCACTATTGAAATCAACATACTCGGGGTGTGTTACCTTAGGACCTTTGGCCATGAAGCATCTTCCAATTCCTTCATATGGTGAGTCAAATATGTCGTAGGAGTTGGTTGACACAAGTGCTAGACCGGCAACACCTTCATCTTGAGTATATTCGGAGTCGGAGTGATAGATTCTCTCGGAGTGGCTGTCGGAGTCGGAGCCGGATACCCATTCACCAACATGAGCTTGATGTCTTCGTCTTGTGTAGCTCCTTGATGATTTTTCCTTCCTTTCTGAATCCTTGCTTCTCCGTGAGTATCTTCATTCATAACGATCATCTCTACTCCTTCTCTCTCTTGGTGGTGATTCTTTGCTTCTTCTTTTTGGAGAATCTTCTCTTCTCTTGTAGGGACTCGTACACTCATTGGAATAGTGTCCGGGTCTTCCACAACTGTAGCAGTTTCGCTCTCGACTAGAAGATCTTTTGTCATTGTAGGACCTTGACTTGAAGCTTCAATCGTTGCTTCTATTCTTGTAGAACTTGTTGAAGTTCTTCACCATTAAGCTCAATTCTTCATTGAAGTCTTGTTTCTCACTTGATGATGTAGGGGCTTCACATGAGGCTTTATAGGCACCACTTGATTTGTTGTGAAGTTCCTCTTTATCCTTAAGTGACATCTCATGAGCAACAATTCTTCCAATCACCTCCGTTGGCTTGAGATCTTTGTAATTGGGCATCATTTGGATCAATGTGCACACGGTATCATATTTTCCATCCAAGGCTCTTAGAATCTTCTTGATGATGAATCTATCGGTCATCTCTTCACTTCCTAAGCCGGCAATCTCATTTGTGATGAGAGCAAGCCTAGAGTACATTTCAGCGACACCTTCACCATCCTTCATCTTGAACTTGTCAAGTTGACTTTGAAGCACATCCAACTTGGATTCCTTGACGGAGTCGGTACCTTCGTGCATATCAATCAAAGTGTCCCAAATTTCCTTCGCATTCTCAAGACGGCTGATTTTGTTGAATTCTTCGGGGCATAATCCGTTGAAGAGAATATCACAAGCTTGAGCATTGTATTGCAACATCTTCAACTCATCCGCGGTAGCTTCACGGTTTGGTTCTCTCCCATCAAAGAAGTCACCTTGCAAACCAACACACACAATAGCCCAAACGGCGGGGTTATGTCCAAGAATATGCATTTTCATTTTATGCTTCCAACTAGCAAAATTAGTACCATCAAAGTAGGGACCTCTACGGTGATAATTTCCCTCGCTAGACGCCATACTCTCCTAGGTTGTGAAACCAAGGCTATGACCACCAAAAGCTATGGAGATCAAAGCAAATGGAGACCAAAGCTCTAATACCACTTGTAGGATCGAAAGTATGTCTAGAGGGGGTGATTAGACTACTTGACCAAATAAAAACTTAACATTTTCCCAATTTTAGTTCTTGGCAGATTTTAGCTATTTTAGGACAAGTCAAGCAATCATCACGCAATTCAAGCAAGCATGCAAAGAGTATATTGGCAGCGGAAAGTAAAGCATGCAACTTGCAAGAATGTAAAGGGAAGGGTTTGGAGAATTCAAACGCAATTGGAGACACGGATGTTTTTCCCATGGTTCGGATAGGTGGTGCTATCCTACATCCACGTTGATGGAGACTTCAACCCACAAAGGGTAACGGTTGCGAGAGTCCACGGAGGGCTCCACCCACAAAGGGTAACGGTTGCGCGAGTCCACACAGGGCTCTACCCATGAAGGATCCACGAAGAAGCAACCACCCACAAAGGGTCCACGAAGAAGCAACCTTGTCTATCCCACCATGGCCATCGCCCACACAGGACTTGCCTCACTAGCGGTAGATCTTCACGAAGTAGGCGATCTCCTTGCCCTTACAAACTCCTTGGTTCAACTCCACAATCTTGTCGGAGGCTCCCAAGTGACACCTAGCCAATCTAGGAGACACCACTCTCCAAGAAGTAACAAATGGTGTGTAGGTAATGAACTCCTTGCTCTTGTGCTTCAAATGATAGTCTCCTCAACACTTAACTCTCTCTCATAGGATTTGGATTTTGTGGAAAGAAGATTTGAGTGGAAAGCAACTTGGAGAGGCTAGAGATCAAGATTCATATGGTAGGAATGGAATATCTTGGTCTCAACACATGAGTACGTGGTTCTCTCTCAGAACATATGAGTTGGAATGGTGTATGTGTTCTGATGGCTCTCTCTTCGAATGAAGAGGAGGTGGAGGGGTATATATAGCCTCCACACAAAATCCAAATGTTACACACAGTTTTCCAATCTCGGTGGGACCGAATCAACCAACTCGGTCGGACCGAAAATGTAAACCTAGTGACCGTTAGAGATTTTCGGTAGGACTGACATGCAACTCGGTAGGACCGATATGGTTAGGGTTTGGGCATAACGTAATCTCGGTGAGACCGATTACACAAACTCGGTGAGACCGAATTTGGTAATTAGCTAACCAGAGAGTTGGTCAGGCAAACTCGGTGGGACCGATTTGCTCTTTCGGTGAGATCGAAAAGTTACAAAGGGGAAACACTGAATTTATATTGCAATCTCAGTGGGACCGATTCGCTCTTTCGGTGAGACCGAAAAGTTACGAAAGGGAAACAGAGAGTTTGCAATCCCATCTCGGTGAGACCGAGATCCCTATCAGTAGAACCGAATTGCTAGGGTTTGGCAGTGGCTTATGACAAGTGAAACTCGGTGGCGCCGGATAGGAAGAATCGGTAGGACTGAGTTTGGCTTAGGGTTTAGGTCATATGTGGATATGGGAAAGTACTTGAGGGTTTTGGAGCATATCACTAAGCACATGAAGCAAGAGGCTCATTAAGCAACACCTCATCCCTCCTTGATAGTATTGGCTTTTCCTAAAGACTCAATGTGATCTTGGATCACTAAAATATAAAATGAAGAGTCTTGAGCTTTTGAGCTTGAGCCAATCCTTTGTCCTTAGCATTTTGTGGGTTCCACTTTCACATCCATGCCATGCCAATCATTGAGCTTTCCTGAAATAATCATCTTGGAATAGCATTAGCTCAATGAGCTATATGTTGTTATGAATTACCAAAACCACCTAGGGATAGTTGCACTTTCACAGCATTCAATTAACCGATGAAGAAGTCACTAAAGGTGTCAAGAAGATTTTGAATGAATCTGAATCTGTCTGCCGCCAAACCGGCTTGAACCCCTTCTACACAAAAAACAAACCGCCTGCTGTAAGTACTGTCCTTCCTTTTTATCTTCGACATCTTTTTAAATTGTTCAATCCGTGAATGTCCTTCTGTTTGTTTATAAATAGGGTGATGATCCATTCTGGAAGAAGAAACCTGTAGAGAAAGCTGGAAAGCCATCCCGTCCCAAAACAAAAGTCGTCAAGAGAACCTCAAAGCGGAAGGCAGCTGAACGCATCAGCATGGAACTTGATGGCGACGCAGATGAACCAGAAGTTGAGGTAGAACTTGATTCACTTGGCTCCCTTTTCATGCATCTCATTAACAATGATACTTATCAGGAGGACACGGAGCGCAGCCAGGCTGACGATGTAGAGGTAATTACCCTTTCCTCCGGTTCAGACTCTATGCCAACCCAAAAAACCCATCAAGCGGTCCGAAAAGTAAGCTTTTCTCATGCTCTTGCTTACTTGGATCCAACATTTATTTTGAAGATGCAGCAGCACGAGGCTCACCGGACAACCCGGCACAGCGGCCAACAGGTCACTTCGGCCGGTTTACCTGACACCCCGGTTCGGAAGCGCTGATCTAAGGTCTCCCCCACTTTTGACAATTCTTATCCCAAGGCAGGTTATTTTCGACAACCTCTTAATCTGTCCGATTCAAATTATCAGGTGACACCTCCCTCATCCTCTGGCGAGTCAACAACGACCCAACTTCCTCCTCTCAAAACCGTAGTTGGGTAAGTACTTGAACTCCTTTTGATGTTGTTCATACTTTGTAGTGTGCTTTAACTTTCACATCTGTTGCTATTTTAGGGCCAAAGCTAGACCCAGCAAAAAGGCTCGGGTGAACAATCCACCCGAAGACCAGGTGGTTCGTGAACCAGAACAAACGGTTGAACCGGAACAGACGGCTGAACCGGGGGGTCCAAATCCAGAAGCCACATTTGACGAACCACCCCCTCAAGATCTGAATATTGATAATCAACCAGAAGCTAACACTGCTGTACTTGATAGTGAACCGGCAGATCCAATCCGGGCTGACGACAGGTCTTCCAATCCGGTGAGAGCCACTGACACTCCACCATCACCCGTAAAAACTACTAGAGGCAAAGGAGACGATCTTATCATTACTGGTATGGGCCACAGCTCTCCTGGCCATCCTGTAATCTTGGCCAAACATAGTGCCAAGGAAGAACGTGCTGCCATGGAGAAGGGTAAATGGAGCACTGATTTGTCCAGCTACGCCCATCTCAGCGCTGAAGAACTCCACTCCGGCTTTTTAAACCGTCTACACTCAAACCATGATTATGAAGCCGGTTTGGTGAACCTGAGGAAGGATCGCTATGAGGTATTTTCATCAGCTTTGCTTTCTTAATTCCAAAGTATAGACATCAGCCCAAGTAGCCACCAAGGGCCGGTTTATGATGTTAATCATAAACCGGACTTTGTAATATCTTAATCCTTGCATGTTGATCCTCAATATGTCAAGTCCTCAGTAAAAAACAAAACCGATAATTTATCATTGTATTCCTGTAGTTTTCATCGGTGTAGCCCCAAGGGCCAGTTTTTGCTAGGTAAACCGGTTCTTGAATCAATGCGTCAGTTTTGAATAGATGTACATTAGCCCCCAAGTGTTAAGGATAATGCTTGCATTGTACTTGAGACTTGTGAAATATTTGTTGATAATAGAGCAAATAGGCATTAGCCCCCATGTAGAAAGTGCATAAGTTGTTATACGCTTGGTACTTAGAAAATACATATCCTGTTGTTGACATATCTTCGCCTTTGTAGGCCGAGCTGAGTAAGAGGGATGCTCAAACCGCTGATCTTCAAGAGAACGTAAAGTCCCAACAAGCAGAGGCTTCCAAAGCCAAAGAGGAGCTGACCAGTGCCCTGGCAGCTATGGAGAAGCTGAAAGAGACTTTCAACAAAGAGCGTGCTGACTGGGAAACAGAAAAGGCCGGTTTAACCAGAAAAGCCGAGGATGCAGAAGCAGCCCTGAAGCCACTGGTAGACGAACTGACCGGCTTGAAGCGGCAGATTGATGCCATGACGTCCGATGTGTTTGGTAAGTACCTCCTCATGCCGTTTGTCTAATTCATAAGATCTTATCATTGACCGGTTTACTGATACTAAACCGTGACAGGCACCCGCATTGCTCATCTGGGCTCTGACATGCGGATGAAGCTTAAAGCAGTGTACACCTTAATGGAACAGCTATATTCTGGATCCCAGCGCGCTATTTGCACCGCAGCATATAACAAGCCGGCGCCATCATTGATAAAGGAAACACTTGAGAAGCTGGCCATACTACC
Source organism: Triticum dicoccoides (assembly GCF_002162155.2). Classification (NCBI taxonomy): domain Eukaryota; kingdom Viridiplantae; phylum Streptophyta; class Magnoliopsida; order Poales; family Poaceae; genus Triticum; species Triticum dicoccoides. The sequence goes on from NC_041392.1 coordinate 529,188,754, forward strand.
TGCCCGGATTACAGAACTGAAGAAAGCAGCCGCAAGAGCAGGAGCGCTGACCGCACTAATCCGGGCCAAGGCATGGATTCTGGATCTTGAAGCGGCAGATATCATTAAAGGATATCCAGGTGTGAAGGAGGACAGTTCAGACTTCAACAATGATGATCTCCGAAAGCTGACAAAGGAGATGCGTCCAATAGCCAGCAAACTGGCGGAGGACACAGACTTATCTCATTTCCAGCCGGTTTACGATGCTGAAGGAAAGAGACAGCCTGTCGTGATCCATGAAGTTGAAGAACTTGTGCCTCCAATCCGTAAGCATACTTACGCTCCTAACATTGACCCCTCCAGCCTTATCCATGAAGAGGCCATGTTTCAAGCTTTAACCAGAATCGATTGGTCAACGGTTGATTTCTAGCGTCTGGGGAGGGATGAAGAAGATGTGAGTGCACAAGATGACCCTCAACTGTCAAGCCGTCCCAAAGAAGCATCTTAGACCGGCGACCGGTTTACGAGCTACAGTCTGCCACTGCTTGAAATAATTATTCAATTTGGGCCGTTTTAAACCTCCTTGTAATAAGATAGCAGAAAAACCTTTATCTGCCATGCCATAGAGCATGCTTGTGTGGCTTAATATTTTGAAAACTTGTTCCACTTTTGGGATCTATTTATGCATAGTCCATTATACTTTGTGTTCCTGCATATAAGAACTTGAAAGCGTCCTAGTGGTTTACCACTAGACGGGTCATGATGCCCAAAAGATATACATAACTTGGAGGGATAACTAAGATTTATATTAACCAGATAAAATAAATAATATATGTGACATACCTCGTTGGCTGACCAACTGCTTGTATGGTAAAGGTGAAAAAAACACCAATCCGGAGTGTTATCAACTCCTTGCCCTCTTGCCAGTTCATACAGAAACCATATTGGGCTATAATAGCCGCATAATGCTGGTGACATCTAGTCAAAAACCAGACCGAAAGAATATACTACCGATTTAAAACTGATCATGTACTGATAACTAAGCGTTGAAAGTCATGCCAGGTTTGTAAAGAACACCGGTTTATCAGAAAATACTCATAAATCCTTTATCATAAAAAACAGCAAATACAAGAAATATGCAAGGCTTTTCATGGGCTGCCAGGCCCTAAATCGAGGCTTTTCATGGGCTGCCAGGCTGCTGAGTTATACCATTTTGCAAAGCCTTTTAAGATGGACCTCAATCTTTAACCAATCATCGTTTTAACTTTGACAAGTTTAGGGTCCATGGGATTGACTTGTCAAACGTTAGATGGGTCATACCAGGTTTACCTGGACGGAGTGGCTTACTTAAAGAGGCAGGATAACCCGGGGTTTTAGGTGAATACACCTGGCTTCCAAGCCTGGCTTGATAGCGTATTACAAGGGTTCAAGCTCACTGTTCTTTGAGAAGCAAGGAGCCCCCAGGTAATATGTGAGCTATGCTCAGTGGTTACCTATGTTTGAACTGTGCTTAATGCAACAGATTCTCTTTGGCTCCACATAATTTCCTTTTGGCTGAAAGCCTATCAAGAGGTGTAGCTATGGTGTGAAGACAACCAAGCCCCCTAGTTATATCCCTTTTTGGTTTTAACCCGATCAAGAGGTGTAGCTATGGTTCGGATACGACCAGCCCCCTAGTGATTTTCTTTATATCCGTGTGGCTGTAGAGGCCGGTTTAACAAAACTCCGCTTTGTTAGTAGAAGCTCTTGTAGGCTCACACATGATGTAAAAAGAATAGAGACCTCGCTTTATTCGAGGCTCCGGTTTATTATATTATATATACATTGTCATAAATATGTTCATAAGAAGAGCTTGTGGCTCAAGTATAGTAAGGCCGAAGAAGAGCTATATTCCACGGCCGCTTGGTCTCCTCCTTGATTTACGTGAGTCTTTGTGCTCTCAAACATCAATGAGGTAGTATGACCCATTGTGCAGATTCTTGCTGACCACAGAAGGTCCTTCCCAAGGTGGGGATAACTTGTGCATATCAGTCTGGTCCTGGATGAGCCGGAGCACCAGATCGCCCTCTTGAAAAGTTCTGGTCTTAACCCGGCGGCTGTGATAACGTCAGAGATCTTGTTGATAAATTGCCGAATGTGCTGCTGCGAGATCACGCTCCTCATCTAACAGGTCCAGTGAGTCCCGGCGTGCCTTCTCATTATCAGCTTCAACATAAGCTGCCACACGGGGTGAGTCGTGACGGATTTCGCTAGGAAGAACCGCCTCTGCTCCATAAACCATGAAGAAAGGCGTGTAACCCGTAGATCTGTTAGGTGTGGTGTTGATGCTCCATAACACAGAAGGTAACTCCTCTACCCAACAACCCGGTGTCCGCTTTAAAGGAACCATAAGCCGGGGTTTAATACCTCTCAAAATTTCCTGATTTGCCCTCTCCGCTTGACCATTAGATTAGGGGTGAGCCACTGATGCTACATCAAGCCGGATGTGCTCACGTTGGCAGAATTCCTCCATCTCACCCTTTGACAGATTAGTACCATTATCAGTTATAATACTGTGTGGAAAGCCAAACCGGAATATCACCTTTTTGATAAACTAAACCGCCGTGGCCGCATCACACATACTGACTGGTTCTGCTTCTACCCATTTGGTAAACTTGTCAACTGCCACTAACAGGTGAGTCTTTTTGTCCTTGGATCTCTTAAAGGGTCCAACCATATCAAGCCCCCAAGTTGCAAATGGCCAAGTGATTGGAATCATTCTCAACTCCTGAGCCAGAACATGAGCGCGATGTGCAAACTTTTGACAGCCGTCACACCTTTTGACTAAATCCTCAGCATCAGCATGAGCTGTCAACCAATAGAAACCATGACGAAAAGCCTTAGCTACCAAGGATTTTGAACCGGCGTGGTGACCACAATCTCCTTCGTTGATTTCCCACAAAATCTCACAACCCTCTTGAGGAGACACACAACGTTGAATCGCTCCTGTGACGCTGTAACGATGTAACTCCCCATTGACTATGGTCATTGACTTGGAACGTCGGATTATCTGCCGGACCAAGGTTTAATCCTCCGGTAACTCGCCCCGGTTCATGTAAGCCAAGTATGGGACTATCCAATCCGGTATAACATGCAAAGCTGCCACCAATTGGGCCTCTGGGTCAGCAATAGCCAACTCCTCCTCTGTTGGTATCTTAACCGACGGATTGTGTAGTACGTTGAGGAAAACATTAGGTGGGACCGGTTTACGCTGAGAGCCAAGGAGACTTAAAGCATCCGCCACTTCATTCTTTCGCCGGTCTATATGGTCAACTTGATAACCCTTGAACTGACCAGCCACTATGTCCACCTCTCATCGATACGCAGCCATGAGTGGGTCCTTAGAATCCCAAGTGCCAGATACCTGTGGAGCCACCAGGTCCGAGTCACCGAAGCACTTAACCCGGCTTAAGTTCATCCCCTTAGCCATCCGAAGACCGTGGAGGAGGGCCTCGTACTCAGCTGCATTGTTAGTACAAGGGAACATTAAACGGAGAACATAACAAAACTTGTCACCTCGCGGGGAAGTTAATATAACTCCAGCCCCCGAGCCCTCCAATTGTCTGGACCCATCAAAGTGAATAGTCCAATACGTGTTATCTAGCTTTTCCTCTGGTGCCTGCAACTCTGTCCAATCATTGATGAAGTCCACAAGTGCTTGAGATTTGATTACTATGCGAGGTGTATACTTGAGCCCGTGAAGTCCAAGCTCAATAGCCCACTTGGCAATCCGGCCAGTTGCTTCTCTGTTTTGAATGATATCTCCCAGAGGGGCTGAACTGACCACTGTGATAGGATGACTGAGGGATTCCTGGATTAGGGGGTATCCGGACAGCCGGATTATATCCTTTGGCCGGACTGTTGGACTATGAAGATACAAGATTGAAGACTTCGTCCCGTGTCCGGATGGGACTCTCCTTGGCGTGGAAAGCAAGCTTGGCAATATGGATATGTAGATCTCCTTCCTTGTAACCAACTCTGTGTAACCCTAGCTCCCTCCAGTGTCTATATAAACCGGAGGGTTTAGTCCGTAGGGACAACAACAATCATACCATAGGCTAGCTTCTAGGGTTTAGCCTCTTCGATCTCGTGGTAGATCAACTCTTGTACTACTCATATTATCAAGAACAATCAAGCAGGATGTAGGGTATTACCTCCATCAAGAGGGCCCGAACCTGGGTAAACATCGTGTCCCCTGCCTCCTGTTACCATCCGCCTAGACGCACAGTTCGGGACCCCCTACCCGAGATCCGCCGGTTTTGACACCGACATTGGTGCTTTCATTGAGAGTTCCTCTGTGTCGTCAGTGTTAGGCTGGATGGCTCCTTCAATAATCGATAGTGATGCAGTCCGGGGTGAGACTTTTCTCCTCGGACAGATCTTTGTATCCGGCGGCTTCGCACTGCGGGCCAACTCGTTTGGCCATCTGGAGCAGATCGAGAGTTATGCCCCTGGCCACCAGCTCAGGTTTGGAAGCTTAAACTACACAGCCGACATCCGCGGAGACTTGATCTTCGACGGATTCGAGCCCCTACTGAGTGCGCCGCACGATCACGATGAGCATGATTTAGCTCTGCCATCGGACAGTGTTTAGGAGACCGCATTGGCAACTGCTCCGACCCTCAATTCGGAGCCAATTGCGCCATCCATGGACGGGTGGATAGACCCCGCCACAGAGGCCGCATTCTTACCGGTGATCGAGCCGAGTATCGACCTTACCCTTCACGGGAGCCGTGACACCGAACTGCCGAATTCTTCCCCGGCCACGGACTCCGAACCGCCTGCGCCCGTGCCTATCGAATCCGACTGGGCGCCGATCATGGAGTTCACCTCCGCGGATATCTTTCAGCACTCCCCCTTCGGCGACATACTGAATTCATTAAAATCTCTCTCCTTGTCAGGAGAGTCCTGGCCGAACTATGTCCGGCAGGATTGGGATGTGGATGACGAAGAAATTCGCCGCCCACCCACCACCCACATAGTAGCCACTGTCGACGATTTGACCGACATGCTCGACTTCGACTCCGAAGAGATCGACGGTATGGACGACGATGCAGGAGACGAACTGGAGCCACTGCCCACAGGGCACTGGACGCCCACTTCATCATATGATGTATACATGGTGGACACACCGAAAGAAAATAATGACAAGGAACAGAAGGACGCAGCGGAGGATCGTTCCCCCGAGAAGCAGTCAAAGCGGCAGCGTAAGCGCCGCTCCAAATCCCGCCTTGACAGAAACAGCAATCATATAGACCCAGCGATAGAGCAGGGTGAGCCAGCGGAGGACAAATACGGCATTGAACCATCGTCCGACCACGGCAACACGGAGAATCAAACCGAACAACCCGACTCCAGCGAAGATAACAGTCAGGATGACATCACACCGGACAGGCACCCGGAGCAACAGAATACCCATCAAAGGCTTGTTGCCACTGCGAGGAGTCTGAAAAAGCATAAGCAAAGGCTCAGGGCTGCACAAGACACACTCAGAATTAGATGGAGTAAAGTACTCAACACTGCAGCAAAATACGGCGGTAGTCGCCACACAAAGAGCTACCCGAAGCGAAAGCTGCTACCTGAATTTGATGAGGAGGCCTTAGATCCCCCGCAATCAAAAAACAAAATAGCCATCCGGTCGGATAGACGACCTCGTGGCCAACTTAGAGCGGCAAACGACGCCGCACACAAGCCAATATGTGATCCACGTGAGGGCTCGCATCAAAAGGACGACGCAACTAGATCCATCTACGGGCCAAGCAAGCGCGCTCCATCACACTATGCAACACAACAAAAATCCGAACACCACGGTACACCCAAATACAGGGGTGCCCCCACACCCCCTATGTTTCACCGATGAGGTGCCGGACCATGAATTTCCAGAGGGATTCAAACCCGTAAACATAGAGGTGTACGACGGAATGATAGACCCTGGGGTCTGGATTAAGGACTACATCCTCCATATCCACATGGCTCGAGGAGATGATCTCCACGCCATCAAGTACTTACCCCTCAAGCTCAAAGGGCGAGCTCGGCACTGGCTTAAAAGCCTCCCCGAAAACTCCATTAGAAGCTGGGAAGAGCTCGAAGACGCTTTTTGGGAAAATTTTCAAGGGACATATGTCCGACCACCGGATGCAGACGATTTAAGTCATAGAACTCAACAGCCCGAAGAGTCAGCCCGAAAGCTTTGGGACAGGTTTCTCACTAAAAAGAACCAAATAGTCGACTGTCCGGATGCCGAAGCCTTAGCAGTTTTCAAGCACAGCGTTCGAGACGAATGGCTTGCCAGACACCTCAGCCAAGAAAAGCCGAGAACAATGGCAGCATTAACAAGCCTCATGACCCGCTTTTGCGCGAGCGAGGACAGCTGGTTAGCCCGATGCAGCACCAGCGACCAAAGTACATCCGAAGTCAGGGACGGAAATGGGAAACCACGACGCAGCAAAAACAAGCGCCGGAATAAAGAAGACAGGCCGAAGAGCATGGCGGTAAATGTCGGATTCAGAAGCTCTCGACCAGGTCAGCAAAAGTTGCCCTCCAAGGGCAATAGAGACGAACTGTCCAGCCTAAACAAGATTCTGGACAAAATATGTCAGATCCACAGCACCCTCGATAAACCTGCAAATCATACCCATAGAGAATGTTGGTTCTTCAAGCTGTCCGGCAAGCTCAATGCCGAACACAAGGGGCAGGATACACCAAGCGAAGACGAGGACCAGCCTCGTAAGCAAAGCACTGGGGACAGAAGAAATTCCCACCATAAGTCAAAACAGTAAACGTGTTACACGTGATAAAGGGGAGAAACAAAGCGGCACTCCTAGAGACACATGCCCCAGGGCCTATCATCGCGGAGTTCTGCCACTGGTCGTCCAAACCGATCACCTTTGACCATCGGGATTACTCGGCAAGTATCCGGCATGCATGATGGGCTGCCTTGGTGTTAGACCCGATAATTAACGGATACCACTTCACACGAGTCCTGATGGACGGCGGCAGTAGTTTAAACCTGATATATCAGGACACAGTCCGCAAAATGGGGATAGACCAAGCAAAAATAAGCCATAGCAATACTACCTTTAAAGGAGTAATGCCAGGCCTAGAAGCCCATTGCACGGGCTCCCTGCTACTAGAGGTTATATTCGGCTTTCCCGATAACTTCCGCAGCAAAAATTTAACCTTCCACATCGCTCCGTTCCAAAGTGGCTATCAAGCACTACTCGGACGTGAAGCTTTCGCTCACTTTAACTCAATACCGCATTATGCTTCTCTCGTGCTTAAGATGCCTGGTCCACGTGGCATCATTACAGTAAATGGAAATATTGAGCGCTCCTTGCGCGTGGAAGACCGTGCGGCCGCCTTGGCAGCCGCACACTAGACGGCCTCACCAACCTGAGCATCTGACAGGTCGTTAAGACCACGGACACGGTTAGACAACTCCGTTGCAGCTATATATAATTGATACAGGTTTGATGGCTATACCCCAATAACAATACAAGGGGCTCAACGCGTGTAAACAAGTGACAATTAGGCTCAACCTTACTTATCTTGAACTGTACATGGTTTATTTAGTATAATTAACCTACCTTTTTGCACGACAACGTTTCAACTAAGTTCCTCTCTTTTACAGATGACCATCGTGCTACACCCGTCCAGGATATGGCACAACGGAGACACAGGCGTAGACGTGCAGCAGGGACCCGTTCCAAGGATTCTTTTTAGATTAAGACCCTGCGTAAACCTTTTTTACTATCTCTTGTTGATACACATCCCCCGGATTCTCAGTACAATTGAGAAGGATGCTGACGTATTGGCATGTGGCCACGTCAGAATATTGCACATACCTGGACACTAGGGGCTTATTACAAAGGGCTCTATTTAGGCCCGGTTTACATCATAAAGACCGAATACCTTAGGGAGTGTTCGGCGTCACGAGTTTGGCCTTATAGGCATCAGCTCCGAATCATGTCTTTGGTGAAATGTTGGGTTTGCCTGGCTCCTGTGTTTTGCTGCCTTACATTCCGCTCTATCGGCTATGGCGGCACCAGGAGAACTACTGCGATTGTGCCCAGGTTCATCCGGACGAGCACCTTAGTAGAGAAAGCCGAAAACTGACTGTCATGATATAGCGTGAGACTGGTCAACCACTCGATGACCTAGCAGAATCTTCGGGATTCCTCCGCCTTAACGAAGGGCCGTTTCCCGGCCAGGCATGTACGTGCCCCGAATCTGGATGAGTGCGGAGCCACCAGGGGCTATATAGTAGCCCCACTGTCAAACTCCTCTGGCTAAGTGAAAGTGTTAAAGCATTATAGTCCGATTGCCTACTTCGATGCGCTATCACCTCCTTAATGGACCAAGACGTTGGATCAAGTGAGAACATGCGTCTTCTGCGAACACCCCCGCATTATATGCGTGGGGGCTGAAGCCGACGACTGCCATCTTTCAGGTTATATACATATATACATAAAACGGCCGCACATGAGGCATCATAATACTTTTGGGCAAAAGTATAAATACAGCCTTGACAAAATAAAACATTGTTTTTACAATGGGAATACATATCACTTAAACATAATATTCTTCGAGCACTGATCCTCTATCAAACGAGCGCCTTCAAGAACTTCTTCAAGGTAGTGCTCGGCAGCCACTCAGCCTATGGCCGAACCCTGTGCCGCAACAGCGGTGGCATCCATCTCCGCCCAGTATGTTTTGACACGGGCAAGGGCCATCCGCGAGCCTTCTATGCACGCCGACCTCTTTACAACATTGATGCGTGGCACAACACCAAGGAATTGTTGCACTAAGCTAAAGTAGCTATTCGGCCTTGGCCCTCCTGACCACAGATGATCCACAACGGACCTCATGGCAAGTCCAGATAATCTATGGAGCTCGGCCCAACCGGTCAATCGCTCACTCAGCAATAGTGGACGGACTGGAGCGTGAAACTATGACCAGAACAGCTTCTCCACTTCAGGACCTTTCTGATCCTTGAAGTACTCGGCCGCATCAGCAGCACTTGCAGCCAAATCCATGTACTCGTCCGCAGAACTCCATAGCCGGTCCAGAGGTGCATACTTCGGATCCCCGAACTTAGTCCGCAACAAGAAGGGCTTCCCAGATACAATATCTGCAGCTTGATGCAGCTCCTCCTTCTTCGCTCTAATTTTGGAGCAGGCTTCCTTGGTAGCCACCCGGGCCTTTTCCAGGTTCGTCGCTTTCGCCCGGTTTTCTTCTTCAAGAAGCTGGTAATGGTCAGCAGCATCTTTTAACTCTACAGCCATCTTGGCTATTTTTTCTTTGCTCTCGCAATGCGCGGCCTGTTCGACCCTTAACTCTTCGGTCGCCTTTAAAGCGGTCACATTGCTACACCTTGCTTGCTCCTTGGCTCCGGCAAGCTCCGCCCGAAGGGTATCCATAGTGGCAGCTCCATCTGCAGTCACAACATATTAAAGATATGGGCATCATGCTGCTCTTACTATGTGACAATCACCAGAAAAATCTCCTACCCTGTGCCTCGTCAAGCCGCTTGTTAACAAGCACAATGTCGGCATCCGCCGCATCCAGTTGCCGCCTTAGTTCGGCAAACCCATCAGTCTGGCTAGCCACTGGAGCTTCAACCACCTCCACATAAAGGCGGTCTGGTTATTACCTGGGACTATGATCCTCTGTTTGCCGCCGTTTTCGACGACAACCAGAGTCTCAGGGGCTACTATCTACACAGGGCCCATCTAAAAATGTGCGGTACTATCAAAAATGTACATCATTTCGTGTACCTCAAAACCCGTCACTAGACTCATAAAGGCTTCATGCAACCCGCTTTCGGCGGACGAAATCCTTTCAATCACCGTACCCATCAATGTGCGGTGCTCTTCTGAGATAGCCGTTTGCTCTAGCAGATCCCTCAGTACGTCCGACCGCACACCAGACGGTGCTGGACTCTTTTGATTACTCTCTTCAAGAACCGGATACTGAGAGCTTTGGGTGGCCATAGGATTACCTTCTGGCCTTGCTGGATCAAGAGAAACCCTCCGCGATGACACCTCGGGGTCGCCCGCCTCATGAGGCGGTATGGCAGGGGGAGGCGTTTCGCTCTCCATCATCTCTGGAAGAAGACCCCCTGAAGACGAGCTCTGCTGAGAAGGGCTAAGATCCAAACTGCAAGATAAAATGCCTCGGTTATTTCCCTCAGAGGTAAAGCGGGATATTTTCATTATTAAGTACCCTTTTACTTACAGCTCGGTTGAGGGCTGATCCCCTTGAGGGCATAGTGCGGCCAGGGCAGGACCCTCTGGCAGAGATTTCTTCCCCCGTTTGGAGACCCTTGTCTCCGGGTCCTTAGAGGCGGTTCTCTTCCTTCCCTGGGGAGAGGAAGTTTTAGTTCCTCTTCCTCGGCTAACCTCCTTCGCGGAGGCGCTGGCCTCCTTGTTCCCCCCTTTATCTTCTCCTGAGGGCGCTTGATAAGGCGCGATCTCCACCATCCCGGTTAGCATGGGATTCAGTGAGGTCTCAGGGAGGGGGGCGAACACCTGATCAACTTTGCCTTCGCTATCCAATCCTGGGTCAAAGAGCGGCTTTTTTAGGGTAATGTTGCGATAAATAAACGGACAGTGTGTTCGGATGCGGGGCTACTTACTTGGGTATCCAGGCGATTGCAGCTCAGACCTGCATCCTCAGTGAAGTCCAGACACATTATTTGTGGTCCGAAGAACAATTTGTACATCTCTTCGTGCGTCATGCCGAGGAAATGTTGAATAGCTCGCGGTCCTTCCGGGTTGAATTCCCACATGCGAAGGGGCCGGCGTTTGCAAGGCTGGACTTGACGAACTAGCACGACTTGCACTACCATAACCAGATTGAAATCTCTCTCAAAGAGATCTCGGATAAGGCTTTGCAGTATTGGCACGTCCTTGGCTGGACCCTAGCTCAGCCCCCTTGAGGGAGTCCTGGATTAGGGGGTCTCCGGACAGCCGGACTATATCCTTTGGCCGGACTGTTAGACTATGAAGATACAAGATTGAAGACTTCGTCCCGTGTCCGGATGGGACTTTCCTTGGCGTGAAAGGAAAGCTTGGCAATATGGATATGTAGATCTCCTCCCATTGTAACCGACTCTGTGTAACCCTAGCCCTCCCCGGTGTCTATATAAACCGGAGGGTTTTAGTCCATAGGACGAACAGACAATCATACCATAGGCTAGCTTCTAGGGTTTAGCCTCTCTGATCTCGTGGTAGATCTACTCTTGTACTACCCATATCATCAATATTAATCAAGCAGGACGTAGGGTTTTACCTTCATCAAGAGGGACTGAACCTGGGTAAAACATTGTGTCCCCTGCCTCCTGTTACCATCCGGCCTAGACGCACAGTTCGGGACCCCCTACCCGAGATTCGCTGGTTTTGACACCGACATTGGTGCTTTCATTGAGAGTTCCTCTGTGTCGTCGCCATTAGGCTTGATGGCTCCTACTATCATCGATAGTGATGCAGTCCAGGGTGAGACTTTTCTCCCCGGACAGATCTTCGCGTCCTGCGGCCTTGCACTGTGGGCCAATTCGCTTGGCCATCTAGAGCAGATCGAAAGTTACGCCCCTGGCCACCAGGTCAGGTTTGGAAGCTTAAACTACACGGCCGATGTCCGCAGAGACTTGATCTTCGATGGATTCGAGCCTCTGCCTCGTGCGCCACGTGGTCACGATGAGTATGATTTAGCTCTACCATCGGACAGTGTTCAGGAGATCACACCGGCAGCTGCTCCGACCCTCGATTCGGAGCCAGTTGCACCTTCCGCGGATGGGTGGATGGACCCCGCCACGGAGGCCTTACCCTCAGCAGCAATCAAGCCAAACATCAACCTTACCTTGCACAAGAGCCGTGTTGATAAACTGCCGGATCCTTCTCCGGCCACGGACTCCGAACTGCCTGCGCTCATTCCTATAGAATCCGATTGGGCGCCAATCATGGAGTTTACCTCCATGGATAATTTTCAGCACTCGCCCTTTGGCGACATACTGAACTCATTAAGGTCTCTCTCCTTGTTAGGAGGATCCTGGCCGAACTATGTCTGGCAGGACTGGGATACGGACGACGAAGAAATTCGTGACCCACCCACCACCCACTTAGTAGCCACTGTCGATGACTTAACCGACATGCTCGACTTCGACTCCGAAGACATCGACGGTATGGACGACGATGTGGGAGACGAAGAGGAACCACTGCCTACGGGGCACTGGACAGCCACCTCATCATACGATATATACATGGTGGATACACCCAAAGAAGGCAATGGTGACGAGATAGCGGAGGATGACCCCTCCAAGAAGCAACCCAAGTGTCGACGTCAGCGGCGCCACTCTAAGTCCCGCCATAGCAAAAGTGGTGATACCGGCACAGGAGATAATAACACTCCGAATAGTGCCGAAGACAACAACAATCCCCTCCAGCAAGATTTAGAGCAGGAGGATGGAGGAGCCAGCCCTCCTGAGAGAGCGGCAGATGGAGAGGGGGAGGATGATAATTACATGCCCCCCTCCGAGGACGAGTCAAGCCTCGGTAACGACGAATTCATTGTGCCAGAGGATCCCGTCGAACAAGAGCGCTTCAAACGTCGGCTTATAGCCACGACAAATAGCCTTAAGAAAAAGTAGCAGCAGCTTCAAGCTGATCAGGATCTGCTAGCTGACAGATGGACTGAAGTCCTCGCGGCCGAGGAATATAAACTCGAGCGCCCCTCCAAGAGTTACCCAAAGTGTAGGTTGCTACCTCGACTGGAGGAAGAAGCGTATGATACGGCTGATCGGCCACCTCGTGGCCGCGATAGAGAGGCATTCCAGCCAAAAACTCAGCCTCCACCCTGACGCCATTCAAATAAAAAGGCATGGGGAGATACGCCAGACCTGCGAGACATATTGGAGTACAAAGCAAAGCATGCAAGATCGATCTACGGATCACGAGGGTGCACCACTCTGCGAGACGATAAACGTCACGCCGGATACAGTAAAAGCAAACTCGGCCGGGCCGAACACAGCGGGCAAGACCCATTCGAGCTGCGTCGCGATATAGCCCAGTATAGAGGCGCCGCACACCTCTTATGCTTCACAGACGAAGTAATGGATCATCAAATCCCAGAAGGTTTCAAACCTGTAAATATTGAATCATACGACGGCACAACAAATCCCGTAGTATGGATCGAGGATTTCCTCCTCCACATCCACATGGCCCGCGGTGATGACTTACACGCCATCAAATACCTCCCACTAAAGCTCAAAGGACCAGCGCAGCATTGGCTTAACAGCTTGTCAGCGGACTCCATTAGCTGTTGGGAAGATCTGGAAGCCGCATTCCTCGACAACTTTCAGGGCACTTATGTGCGACCACCAGACGCCGATGACTTGAGCCACATAATTTAGCACCCAGAAGAGTCGGCCAGGCAATTCTGGACTTGGTTCCTTACAAAGAAAAATCAAATCGTCGACTGTCCGGATGCAGAGGCCTTAGCGGCTTTCAAACACAACATCCGAGATGAGTGCCTAGCCCGGCACCTTGGTTAGGAAAAGCCGAAATCTATGGCAGCTCTCACGACGCTCATGACCCGCTTTTGTGCGGGAGAAGACAGCTGGTTGGCTCGTAGTAATAACATATCAAAGAACCATGGTGCCTCGGATACCAAGGACGACAATAGCAGGTCACGTCGCAACAAACATAAGCGCCGCATTAACAGCTAAAATACCGAGGATACGGCAGTCAATGCTGGATTCAAAGGCTCTAAACCCGGTCAGCGGAAAAAGCCATTCAAACAAAGTACGCCGGGTCCGTCCAGCTTGGACCGTATACTCGATCGCTCATGTCAAATACACGGCACCCCAGACAAGCCAGCCAATCACACCAACAGGGATTGTTGGGTGTTCAAGCAGGCCAGCAAGTTAATTGCCGAAAACAAGGACAAGGGGCTGCATAGCGATGACGAGGGGGAATCCCGGCAGCCACACATCGGAGGACAGAAGAGGTTTCCCCTACAAGTGCAGACGGTGAACATGATATACGCAACCCACATCCCCAAGAGGGAGTGGAAGCATGCGCTCAGGGACGTATATGCGTTGGAGCTAGTCGCCCCAAAGTTCAACCCTTGGTCCTCCTGTCCGATCACCTTCGATCGCAGGGACCACCCCACTAGTATCCGTCATGGCGGATTCGCCACACTAGTCGTAGACCCAATCATTGACGGATTTCACCTCACTCGAGTCCTTATGGATGGCGGTAGTAGCCTGAACCTGCTTTATCAGGACACAGTGCGCAAAATGTGTATAGACCCCTCAAGGATCAAACCCACAAAAACGACCTTTAAAGGCATCATTCCAGGTGTAGAGGCCCATTGCACAGGCTCAATTACACTGGAAGTGGTCTTCGGATCCCCGGATAACTTCCGAAGCGAAGAGTTAATCTTCGATATAGTCCCGTTCCGCAGTGGTTATCACGCGCTGCTCGGGCAAACCGCATTTGCTAGATTCAATGCGGTACCGCATTATGCATACCTCAAGCTCAAGACGCCAGGACCTCGCGGAGTTATTACAGTTAATGGAAACACAGAGCGCTCTCTCCGAACAAAGGAGCACACCGCGACCCTCGCAGTAGAAGTGCAAAGCAGCCTCTCAAGGCAATCAACCAGTTCGGCGCTTCAAAGCCCGGACACCTTCAAGCGCGCTTAGAGGAATCGGCAAATAGACCGCCTGGCGCGATCTGAGCTCGCGTAGCAATACGGCGGCCACCCCAATCCCAGCCCAACGGCGAAACTCATGCCACGTGTACATAATTACGCATTAAAAATACCATGGGCACATGTGGGGAGGGGGGCACAACTGCAGCACGCCCCAAGACGCGGCTTAAACCGCACTAGGGGCTTCCCGTTTGGTTATTTTTCTCTTTTTTTCAGGACCTTAATCTCTGGAAACACTGTCCGGCAGCACTATTGCTGAACACATGATGCAGCAACCAAGGAGGCAGACAGCTACGTCATACCACGGAATTCCCAGGTGGATTATAGTAACGAGCGAAATATTCGATTTAATATCATTCCTCAGCTTGCCCTTGGAAGGGACATAGTCCTACTCTTTGCTTATCGCACTATCTGTATCACTCTGCTTTAACGCAATTTTTTGAATAAACAATGCATGACATTACGACTATTATTGCATTCTTGTTATATGTGTGTGTGTGTGTGTGTGTTCATTAATGACGACTTGCAACCGTACACTTTGGTACGGCCAATACACCAGGGGCTTACGTACCCCACAATACGGTGTGAAAAGTCCGAACACTTTCACAAGTACGGCACCCCGAACTTATAGCATTATATGCATCAGCTCCGAATCATGTCTTTGGTCAAATGTTGGGTTTGCCCGGCTCCTATGTTTTGGTACCTTACGTTCCACTCTATCGGCTAAGGTAGCGCTAGGAGAACTACTGCGATTGTGCCCCAGTTCTGCTGGGTTCAGCACCTCAGTAGAGAAAGCTAAAACTGACTGTCATGATAAGGCGAGAGACTGGTCGCTGTTCGGCGAGGTTTTCGAGTCCCTAAAGACTTATGCTGCTTAGGGCGAGGGGCCGGCCCTGTCCGGCTTAAAGGCGTGTATCGCGCCCCGAATTCGGCCTTCCAAATATCAGGGGCTTCGCCGAAATTTAAAATTATAGAATTCTATGGCTAAGTGAGAGTGATAAAGCATTATTAGTCCGGTTGCCTTGTTCACTGTGCTAAGCACCTCCCTCGAAGGACCCAAACATGGGAACAAGAGTGCTCAGGTTTATCCCGAACACCCCAGCACTCGTGGTATGGGGGCAGAAGCCGTGGACTAGCCATCTCTCAGATTGGATAAACAGCCAAACATAAGGCAATATTTTAAATTCAAACAAGCGTTGCATAGCGCATATGAAACAAGTTTTCATAAATACAGGATAAAACGAGCAAGTCTCAAATATTACATCTTTTGAACACTCGCCCGCTATGAGACGGGCACCCGGTAGAACACCCTCGTAGTACATCTTGGGGTGGCGGTGCTCCTTGCCCTCCGACGGCTCCTCCTTGATCAGCTTCACGGCGTCTAGCTTGACCCACTGCAATTTCACACGGGCGAAAGCCCAGCGTGCACCTTCAATGCAGACAGATCGCTTGACGACCTCCAGCCGCGGGCAGGCATCCACAAGCCGCCTCACCGGGATGAAGAAGCTGTTCGGAAGGGCATCACCAGGCCACAGCCGTACTATAAAGCCCTTCATGGCCTGATCAGCCGCCTTATGTAGCTCGACCATCTACTTCCGCTGGTCGCTCATTGGCACAGGGTGTTCGGCCTCAGTATACTGAGACCAGAACAGCTTCTCCGTTGAGCTTCCGTCCTCGGCCTGGTAAAATTGTGCGGCATTGGACACGCTGCGGGGCAAATCTGCGAATGCTCCTGGAGAGCTCCGGATTCGGGTAAGTAATCGGTAATTTACTTTTACATGCTTGCTTTGCATATAGAAAGCCTTACCCGCCGCTATCTTCTTCATTGCATCGATCTCCTGGAGGGCCTTTTGGGCTTCGGCCTTGGCACTTTTTGCGCTCTCGAGGGCCGCGGCAAGCTCAGACTCACGCGTCTTTGAGTCAAGCTCCAACGCCTCGTGCTTCGCCACGAGAGCCTGGAGCTCTTGCTGCACCTCGCCCACCCGAGCCTCGTGCTTCTCTCGCTCAGTGCGCTCCTTGGCCGCTTTATCTTCGGCCTCGGATAACGCTTGCTTTAGGGTCGCCAGTTCGGTCGCAGCCCCTGGCAAATTCATGATAATCCTATCATTTTGCAATCGCATTCTTTTTACACATATCTATAGATAGGGTATTACTTACCCTTGTTCTCCTCGAGCTGCCTCTTGGCAAGGCCGAGCTCTTTCTTGGACCCCTTGAGGTCCTGGTTCAGTACGGCAACCTCCACAGTCAGTGCGGTGGATGCCAGCAGCGAGGCCTGCATGCGCATATTGACATACTTATATTAGACTCTTGCGATATTATTTGATCCTCTGTTCGGCTTTTCTTTGTGAACACCGAACAAAGCATCAGGGGCTACTGTCTATGCAGTAATATTTTTCCTATATTTAAAAAATCACTTACCTCAAAGCCTGTTAGAAGGCTGGCACAGGCTTCAGTCAATCCGCTCTTGGCAGACTGAACCTTCTGGACCACCGCACTAATAATAGTACGGTGTTCCTCGTTGATGGAAGCGCTGCGAAGCACTTCCAGCAGATTGTCCGGCGCCTCTGGATGGACAGAGGTCACCGGCACAGGCGTCTTGCCCCTCTTGGAAGGAGGCCGCCTGCCCGAGCCCGGAACCACTGGAGGTTCCGGCGCGGTGTTCGGCTGAGAGCCGAACTCAGAGCTCTCAGGGGCCCCGTCCCCTCGGCTCCCGGAGTCCGGAAGGTCGCCTTGAGGCGCCTTCGGGACTATCTCCCCTCGACCCGGTGCCTCTTGAGACAGCACCTCGGTGTCGTCAGCAGGATGAGGGGAGGTGGCGGTCAAGACTGGATCGCTATCCATGTCTGACGAGCCTAGGGAGCCGTCCGATGATACATCGATACTAGCTCATGGCGGCCTGCATAATTATGTTCCGTGTTAGGGAAAGCAGTGCGACAAAGGGATGCTATGAGTTACTCTGGTATCCAAATACTTACGATCTCCCCAGGGGCTTGTCCCTGGGCAACCACTCATCTTCGCCTTCGTCGGCGGCGGTGGAACTGTCTGGAAGGAGAGTCCTTCCCTTCTTGGACCCTTCGGCCCCCCCAGTTGGGGCGGCCTTCCTTTTCTTGTCTCCCCCGCCTGGAGGGGGAGCATCTTCTTCCTCCTCGTCGTCTTCGGGGGAGGAGTGTGCCGCAGAGTTATCGGACGATGAGTCCGATAACACCTGGCGCGGGGAACTCTTTTGGGTTCCCTTGGCCTTCTTGGTCTTCTCCGGCACTTTGTAAGGAGCCGGAGTCAGCATCTCCGTCAGGAGAGCGCCCGCAGTGTCTTCGGGCAAAGGGGCCGGACAGTTAATCTGCCCCGACGTCTCCACCCAGTCCTGTCAAAGGCATGGAGATTAGACCCCACACATGATTAAGCTAGGGGAAATAAATGTCCTATGGGATGTATTAAACTCACCGAACGCGCTAGGCGCTTTGCGCTTAGTCCGCGGTCCTCGATGAGAGAAGGAGGGACCTCGGCGCCCTTGAACAGCACCTTACAAACGTCCTTGCGTGTCGTATCAAAGAGCTCTCTCAGAGTCTGGTGCCGGGCCGGGTCGAACTCCCACAAGTGAAAATCCCGTTGTTGACACGGGAGGATCCGGCGGATGAGCATAACCTGGACTATGTTGACAAGCTTGAGCTTCTTGCTTGCCATACTCCGGATACATTTCTGGAGTCCATCCAGCTCCACCGATGAACCCCACGACAAGGCCTTCTCTTTCCAGGAAGTGAGCCGTGTAGGGAATCCGGATCGAAACTCAGGGGCTGTCGCCCATTTGGCATCGCACGGCTCGGTGATGTAGAACCACGCCGATTGCCATCCCTTTATTGTCTCCACAAAGGAGCCTTCAAGCCATATAACGTTGGGCATCTTTCCCACCATGGCTCCGCCGCATTCTGCTTGTTGGCCTTGTACCACCTTCGGCTTGATATTGAAGGTCTTTAACCACAGGCCGAAGTGGGGCCGGATGCGGAGGAAAGCCTCACATACGACGATGAACGCCGAAATGTTGAGGATGAAGTTCAGGGCCAGATCATGAAAGTCCATCCCGTAGTAGAACATGAGACCACGGACGAATGGATGGAGGGGAAACCCCAGTCCGCGGAGGAAGTGGTGGAGGAAAACTACCCTCTCGTGAGGTTCCGGGGTAGGGATGATATGCCCCGCAGCGGGCAGCCGATGCACGATATTCGCGGCTAAGTATCTGGCTCCGCGCAGCTTCTTGATGTCTCCCTTCGTGACGAAGGAGACCATCCACCTGCCTCCCGCTCCTGACATGGTGGGGGAAGGTTGAGGTGGGAAGTGCGGACTTGGACGCTAGAGCTCGAGTGTGCGAAAATGGATGAGCAAAGGAGGAAGAAGGCGTGGATGAAAACGTGAATCCTTATCCCTTTATATGGGCAAATGAAACTAAGCGTCCCTACTAGCCTGGTAAAACTCGCTCGTCCCCCAAGCGCCGTAATCGATGGCGTGGTTGGGTTACCCACACCCGTATTGATGAGAATCCCGTGATAAGGGGACACGATCTCTGTTTTGACAAGACGTGCCAAAAAACTGCCTCGCGTTATGTACGGGGCTAGTTAAAGGAAACGGTTCAAATAATCATCGGGCCATGACATAACGTCATGCTGCCAAAACAAGTCAACAAATTAGATTTGCGAAAATATTATTCTCTCTACGGTGGTATGTGGAACTTATTTTGCAGGGTCGGACACTATCCTTGTATTCAAATTCTTCCGTGGTGTATTCGGAGGAGGAACCCGCCTTGCAATGCCGAAGACAATACTGTGCGCCGGACTCATCGTCATTGAAGCCTGGTTCAGGGGCTACTAAGGGAGTCCTGGATTAGGGGGTCTCCGGACAGCCGGACTATATCCTTTGGCCGGACTGTTAGACTATGAAGATACAAGATTGAAGACTTCGTCCCGTGTCCGGATGGGACTTTCCTTGGCATGGAAGGCAAGCTTGGCAATACAGATATGTAGATCTCCTCCCATTGTAACCAACTCTGTGTAACCCTAGCCCTCTCCGGTGTCTATATAAACCGGAGGGTTTTAGTCCATAGGACGAACAGACAATCATACCATAGGCTAGCTTCTAGGGTTTAGCCTCTCTGATCTCATGGTAGATCTACTCTTGTACTACCCATATCATCAATATTAATCAAGCAGGACGTAGGGTTTTACCTCCATCAAGAGGGCCCGAACCTGGGTAAAACATTGTGTCCCCTGCCTCCTGTTACCATCCGGCCTAGACGCATAGTTCGGGACCCCCTACCCGAGATCCGCCAGTTTTGACACCGACACCCCTACTGATCCATGACATCAGTTGTGGTGGGGGGCCTGAGTGGAAGGTGGGGGCAGCTACCCACTTGGCACTTCGGGGAGCTGTGATGTAGAACCACTCCCGCTGCCATAATCCGGACACCTCTGGGAAGTAACCCTTAGGCCATGGAGCGTCAGCAATTTTGCTTATTAAAGCGCCTCCGCACGCTATGTGCTACCCCTCGATCATCTTCAGCTTCACATCGAAGGTCTTGAGCCACAGGCCGAAGTGAGGGGTAATGCGGAGGAAGGCCTCACATACGACAATAAATGTCGAGATGTGAAGAAGGGAATCCGGGGCCAGATAGTGAAAATCTAGCCCATAATAGAACATAAGACCCCTAACAAAGGGATCCAAAGCGAGGCATAGTCCTCGGAGGAAGTGGGAGACGAACATTACGCTCTCGTTGGTTTCAGGAGTAGGGACGACTTGCCCTCGGGCAGGCAGCCGATGCGAAATTTCGGCGGTCAGATATCTGGCCTCTCTCAACTTCTTGATGTCCTCCTCCGTGACGGAGGAAGGCATCCACCGACCTTGAAGGTTGGATCCGGACATAGTTGAAGGTCTGAAGTGCCTAAACCTGAGCTTTGGTGTTGGAACTCGAGGCGGGAGGCGGGTTCGATTAAGATCGAGCGGAAAAGGCCTTGTCCCCTTTATAAAGAGGGAGAATATCAAGCGTCCTCCTCGTGGCCGTTTGGGACTTGCCTAAGATCTAGGAGTCCTACCAATAGGCGCGGTTGGGTTACCCACGTCCGTATTGATGAGAATCCCGTAATAAAGGGGACACGTTCTCTAGTTCGACAAGACGTGCCAAGGAAATCGCCTCGGGAAACACACTGAGATTGGTTATGAAAAACGATTCGAATAAAGACCTGGCTGTGGTGTGATGTCACACTACGGGGTACGTCAGCAGATTAGATTTATGGAAATATTATTCTCTCTACGGTGGTATGTGGAACTTGTTTTGCAGAGCCGGACACGATCCTCGTGTTCAAAATCTTCTATGAAGTATTCGGGGGAGGAACCCGCCTTGCAATGCCGAAGACAATCTGCGCGCCGGACTCATCGTCATTGAAGCCTGGTTCAGGGGCTACTGAGGGAGTCCTGGATTAGGGGGTATCCGGACAGCCGGATTATATCCTTTGGCCGGACTGTTGGACTATGAAGATACAAGATTGAAGACTTCGTCCCATGTCCGGATGGGACTCTCCTTGGCGTGGAAAGCAAGCTTGGCAATATGGATATGTAGATCTCCTTCCTTGTAACCGACTCTGTGTAACCCTAGCTCCCTCTGGTGTCTATATAAACCGGAGGGTTTAGTCCGTAGGGACAACAACAATCATACCATAGGATAGCTTCTAGGGTTTAGCCTCTTCGATCTCGTGGTAGATCCACTCTTGTACTACTCATATAATCAAGAACAACCAAGCAGGACGTAGGGTATTACCTCCATCAAGAGGGCCCGAACCTGGTTAAACATCATGTCCCCTGCCTCCTATTACCTGATGTCTACTACACAACCTTCTTCTTGTAGACGTTATTGGGCCTCCAAGTGCAGAGGTTTGTAGGACAGTAGCAAATTTCCCTCAAGTGGATGACCTAAGGTTTATCAATCCGTGGGAGGCGTAGGATGAAGATGGTCTCTCTCAAGCAACCCTGCAACCAAATAACAAAGAGTCTCTTGTGTCCCCAACACACCCAATACAACGGTAAATTGTATAGGTGCACTAGTTCAGCGAAGCGATGGTGAAACAAGTGGTATATGGATAGTAGATAAAGGTATTTGTAATCTGAAATTATAAAAACAGCAAGGTAGCAAGCGATAAAAGTGGGCATAAATGGTATTGCAATGCGTGGAAATAAGGCCTAGGGTTCATACTTTTACTAGTGTAAGTTCCCTCAACAATGATAACATAATTGGATCACATAACTATCCCTCAACATGCAACAAAGAGTCACTCCAAAGTCACTAATAGCGGAAAACGAACGAAGAGATTATGGTAGGGTACGAAACCACCTCAAAGTTATTCTTTCCAATCAATCCATTGGCCTATTCCTATAAGTGTCACAAACAGCCCTAGAGTTCGTACTAGAATAACACCTTAAGACACAAATCAATCAAAACCCTAATGTCACCTAGATACTCCAATGTCACCTCAAGTATCTGTGGGTATGATTATACGATATGCGTCACACAATCTCAGATTCATCTATTCAACCAACACAAAGAACCTCAAAGAGTGCCCCAAAGTTCCTACCGGAGAATCATGACGAAAACGTGTGCCAACCCCTATGCATAGGTTCATGGGCGGAACCCGCAATTTGATCACCAAAACATACATCAAGTGAATCACATGATATCCCATTGTCACCACAGATATCCACGGCAAGACATACATCAAGTGTTCTCAAATCTATAAAGACTCAATCCGATAAGATAACTTCAAAGGGGAAACTCAATTCATTACAAGAGAGTAGAGGGGGAAGAAAACATCATAGGATCCAACTATAATAGCAAAGCTCGCGATACATCAAGATTGTATCA
Organism: Triticum dicoccoides; assembly: GCF_002162155.2. Lineage (NCBI taxonomy): Eukaryota > Viridiplantae > Streptophyta > Magnoliopsida > Poales > Poaceae > Triticum > Triticum dicoccoides. Next base: position 529,211,381 of record NC_041392.1, read on the forward strand.
CCTCAAGAACACGAGAGAGAGAGAGAGAGATCAAACACATAGCTACTGGTACATACCCTCAGCCCCGAGGGAGAACTACTCCCTCCTCGTCATGGAGAGCACCGGGATGATGAAGATGGCCACCGGAGAGAGATTGCCCCCTCCGGCAGGGTGCCGGAATGGGTCTAGATTGGCTTTCGGTGGCTACGAAGGCTTCTGGCGGCGGAACTCCCGATCTATTGTGCTCTCGGACGTCAGGGGGGCCACGAGGGGCTCACGAGGGTGGAGGGCGCGCCCAGGGGGTGGGCGCGCCCTCCTGCCTCGTGACCTCCTCGTAGGTTCCTCGACGTGCACTCTAAGTCTTCTGGGCTTCTTTCCTTCCAAAATTGAGTTCCGTGAAGTTTCAGGTCAATTGGACTCCGTTTGATTTTCCTTTTCTTCGAAACCCTAAAACAGGGTAAAAACATAAACTGGCACTGGGCTCTGGGTTAATAGGTTAGTCCCAAAAATGATATAAAAGTGTATAATAAAGCCCATAAACATTCCAAAGTGTAGATAATATAGCATGGAGCAATCAAAAATTATAGATACGTTGGAGACGTATCAGCATCCCCAAGCTTAATTCCTGCTCGTCCTCGAGTAGGTAAATGATAAAAACAGAATTTTTGATGCGTTGTGCTACTTGGCATAATTTCAATGTAATTCTTCTTAATTGTGGCATGAATATTCAGATCCATAAGATTCAAGACAAAAGTTCATATTGACATAAATATGATAATACTTCAAGCATACTAACTAAGCAATTATGTCTTCTCAAAATGACATGGCCAAAGAAAGTTCATCCCTACAAAATCATATAGTTTAGTCATGTTTCATTTCCATCACACAAGAATGCTCTCATCATGCACAACCCCTATGACAAGCCAAGCAATTGTTTCATACTTTAGTAATCTCAAACTCATAAACTTTCACGCAATACATGAGCGCGAGCCATGGATATAGCACTATGGGTGGTAGAATATAACGAGGGGGGTTATGTGGAGAAGACAAAAAGGAGAAAGTCTCATATCAACGAGGCTAATCAATGGGCTATGGAGATGCCCACCGATTGATGTTAATGCAAGGAGTAGGGATTGCCATGCAACGGATGCACTAGAGCTATAAATGTATGAAAGCTCAACAAAAGAAACTAGTGGGTGTGCATCCAACTTGCTTGCTCATGAAGACCTAGGGCACTTGAGGAGGCCCATTGTTGGAATATACAAGCCAAGTTCTATAATGAAAATTGCCACTAGTATATGAAAGTGATAACTCAAGAGACTCTCTATATGAAGAACATGGTGCTACTTTGAAGCACAAGTGTGGAAAAAGGATAGTAGCATTGCCCCTTTTTATTTACTTTCTCTTCTTTGTTGGGGCCTTCTTTTTTTTCTTTGGCCTTTCTCTTTTTTTGGGACAATGCTCTATTGAATGATGATCATCACACTTCTATTTATTTACAACTCAATGATTACAACTCGATACTAGAACAAAGTATGACTCTATATGGATGCCTCCGGCGGTGTACCGGGATATCCAATGAATCAAGAGTGACAAGTATCAAAAAACTATGAACGGTGGCTTTGCCACAAATACTATGTCAACTACATGATCATGCTAAGCAATATGACAATGATGAATGTGTCATGATAAACTGGATGGTGGAAAGTTGCATGGCAATATATCTCGGAATGGCTATGGAAATGCCATAATAGGTAGGTATGGTGACTGTTTTGAGGAAGATATAAGGAGGTTTATGTGTGAAAGAGCGTATCATATCACGGGGTTTGGATGCACCGGCGAAGTTTGCGCCAACTCTCAATGTGAGAAAGGGCAATGCACGGTACCGAAGAGGCTAGCAAGGATGGAAGGGTGAGAGTGCGTATAATCCATGGACTCAACATTAGTCATAAAGAACTCACATACTTATTGCAAAAATCTACAAGTCATCAAAAACCTCGGCACTACGCGCATGCTCCTAGGGGATAGATTGGTAGGAGAAGACCATCGCTCGTCCCCGACCGCCACTCATAAGGAGGACAATCAAATAACACCTCATGTTTCAAATTTGTTACACAATGTTTACCATACGTGCATGCTACGGGACTTGCAAACTTCAACACAAGCACTTCTCAAAATCACAACTACTCAACTAGCACGACTTTGATATTATTATCTCCATATCTCAAAACAATCATCAAGCATCAAACTTCTCTTAGTATTCAATACTCTATATGAAAGTTTTTACTATTCTTGTATACCTAGCATATTAGGATTTTAAGAAAATTACCATGCTATTTAAGACTCTCAAAATAATATAAGTGAAGCGTGAGAGTTCATCTATTTCTTCAAAATAAAACTACCACCATGCTCTAAAAGATATAAGTAAATCACTAGAGCAAATGACAAACTACTCCGAAAGATATAAGTGAAGATCAATGAGTAGTCGAATAATTATGCAACTATGTGAAGACTCTCTAACATCTAATAATTTCATATCTTGGTATTTTATTCAAATAGCAAGTAAATCAAAATAAAATGACATTCTAAGAATGGCAAAACATCATGTGAAGAAGCAAAAACTTAGGATCAACCGAAACTAACCGATAGTTCTTGAAGAAGAAAGGTGGGATGCCAACCGGGGCATCCCCAAGCTTAGATGCTTGAGACTTCTTGAAATATTATCTTGGGGTGCCTTGGTGTGACGCCCCGAGACCGATGTGCGAGGTGTCTTCCAGTTATTCGCTGTTGTTGCCTTGTCTTTTGTTTGCATATTGCATCTTGCCATGTCATCATGTGCATTGCATCATCATGTTTTCAAAACCTGCATCCGTCCGGGTTCCCCCAGTTCCGTCTGTTGTCCGTTCTGAGTTCAACTACACTTGCACACACCCGCGGCACGTCCGAATATTATTTTATAAGTGGCCGAATAATGTTCTCGGAATGGGATGAGAGTTGGCGTGCGGACTTATATTAGTGTAGATAGACCGCCTGTCAAGTTTCATCGCATTCGGAGTTCGTTTGATAGCCCAACCGTTAGCTATAGCGGCAGTATACCTGGCCTAACGTCGAACGTTTTCGGTCTCCGAAAACTGTTGCCAGGTTTTCCCTCTATTTCCTCTCTAGCCCATCTACACAGCCCACCTAGGCCCAGACTACTCCTCCTCGTGCCTGGAGCCGTCCGATCGTGATCCAAGGGTCCGAAAACGGATGAAAACCCCTAACCCTAGACCTCTGCCTATTTAAGGAGCCCCCCTTGCCATTTTCGGGTGCCCCTAGCCTTTCCCTACCCTCAGCCGCCGCACCCCCCTCGAAAACCGCACCACCAGATAGATCCATCCACCTCCTCCTCGTTTTCCGGCGATCTCCACCTCCACCTTGCCACTTGGCAGCGTCCCTTTGGCTGCACCGCCACCCCGCACCGCCCGTGGCCAATCGAGCGAGGCCACGTCGCCTCCCTGCCCCGCTCCTATTGCCCCGCGCCGCCAGGCCCGTGTCAGGCCCGCCCGGGCCCTGATCTGGGCTCTAAGGCCCGCACCACGCCGCCCCTGCTCCCCGAGCTCCAGATCGGGAGAGGGAGATCCCGATCCGAGCTCCTCCGCCGCTCTGCCCCGTCACCCCGCGGGCCTCGCCGGACTTGCTCCTGCCGATGAGCACCAGGTCGCGTCCAGGCCGCCCCTCTCCTTCCTCCCTCCTTGTTTTCCTCCTTGTCTCATCTCTCTCTTCCTCTTCCTGCAAAGCCTCCATGGCCTCGTATCTGCGCCACCGTTGCCGGAATATGCCGCCAGTCGCCCGATCCAGCCTCCCTGCTGGCAGATCTGGGAAGCCCGTGCCGCCCCGCATCCATTCAGGCCGGATCCCGGTCCTCGCCGACCCTCTCCGCGCCGCCCCTCGCCGGCGTTTGACGCGGTAGCCGCCGTCCCTGCTTCCTGCTCGAGTGGGTGCTCGAAGAGACCGAGTGCGTTGACCTCGCACTCAAGGCCAGATCTAGTGCTGCTTGGGCCTCAGGCGGGCCGGTCCAACCGCTACCCCATCCGGCCTCCTCTGCTTCCTACTGGGCCGAGCCCATGGGTGAGAAGCCCTCCAGATCCCCTGTTCCATTGGGCCAGCCTGCAGATTCAGCCCGAGTGTGTTTTTTTCCTGCCAGCGATTTTACAATTTATCACAGAGAGTGCAGTTTTACAGAAAAGTCCTTCATCATCATGCATTTAATATCTCACAAACCATGCATCGGAATTAATTAAACTTTATATGTAATATGCTTAGAATTTCTTCTAGTTTCACAATTTGCAACTTGCATCCATGTTTAAAATATTTAAATTGCTGTTTGTTTATATTTTACCTAATGCCATGCTAAAATGCTTTATTTCATAACTAAATAACCGTAACTCGGATTTTAATAAACTTTATATGTAAATGGGGTAGAAAATGCCTAGTTTAACATGGTGGCCTCACTTTGCATGTTTATCAACTCTAAAACATGGTTTAGGGCAGAACAGTACCAAATCCTTAAATTGCACATGGGGATTTTTCCGGACTTGTTGTTTGTTATTCCAGCCTCATTTAAACTTGCCTAGATAGGTAGTTTTCTTTTTGTTTCACCTCTTGCCATGCTAACCAACATTTAATATTGTTGAGTACCTAAACGAGAGAGAACTAAATAAGTCATGTGGTGTTTTCTTCAATATGCCACTCCGTTGCATATTGAGCTCCACTTAATTTGTAGTATTGTTTGTGCACTTTGCCATGCCATGCTTCATTAAACCGGACATGCATCATACTTGTTTGCGCATCGTGCCATGTTGTTGTAGTGGTTGTTTACTTTGTTGTTTGCTTTCTTTCCGGTGTACTTCGTCTCGGTAATCCGGTAACGTCGTGTTGTGAGGATTCGTTCGTCTACGTCTGTTTGTCTTCTTCATGGACGCGTTCTTCTTCCTTGCGGGATTTCAGGCAAGATGACCATACCCTCGAAATCACTTCTATCTTTGCTTTGCTAGATGCTCGCTCTTTTGCCATGCCTGTGCTGCGATACCTACCACTTGCTTATCATGCCTCCCATATTGTTAAGCCAAGCCTCTAACCCACCTTGTCCTAGCAAACTGTTGTTTGGCTATGTTACCGCTTTGCTCAGCCCCTCTTATAGCGTTGTTAGTTGCAGGTGAAGATTGAAGCTTGTTCCATGTTTGGAACATGGATATTCTTGTTGGGATATCACAATATCTCTTATTTAATTAATGCATCTATATACTTGGTAAAGGGTGGAAGGCTCGGCCTTATGCCTGGTGTTTTGTTCCACTCTTGCCACCCTAGTTTCCGTCATATCGGTGTTATGTTCCCGGATTTTGCGTTCCTTACGCGGTTGGCTTATAATGGGAACCCCTTGATAGTTCGCCTTGAATAAAACTTCTCCAGCAATGCCCAACATTGGTTTTACCATTCGCCACCTAGCCTCTTTTTCCCTTGGGTTCTGCAGACTCAAGGGTCATCTTTATTTTAACCCCCCCCCCCCCGGGCCAGTGCTCCTCTGAGTGTTGGTCCGAAACGGGCAGCCTGCGGGGCCACCTCGGGGCAACTCGAGGGTTGGTTTTACTCGTATCTTGACCTATCCGGTGTGCCCTGAGAACGAGATATGTGCAGCTCCTATCGGGATTTGTCAGCGCATCGGGCAGCTTTGCTGGTCTTGTTTTACCATTGTCGAAATGTCTTGTAACCGGGATTCCGAGTCTGATCGGGTCTTCTCGCTAGAAGGAATATCCTTCGTTGACCGTGAGAGCTTGTCATGGGCTAAGTTGGGACACCCCTGCAAGGTTATGATCTTTCGAAAGTCGTGCCCGTGGTTATGGGCAGATGGGAATTTGTTAACGTCCGATTGTAGAAAACCTGAAGTTGACCTTAATTAAAATGCATCAACCGCGTGTGTAACCGTGATGGTCTCTTCTCGGCGGGGTCCGGGAAGTGAACATGGTGTTGGAGTTATGCTTGACGTAGGTTGTTCTAGGATCACTTCTTGATCATAGTTTCTCGATCGTGCTTTGCCTTCTCTTCTCGCTCTCTTTTGCGTATGAGAGCCACCATATATGCTAGTCGCTTGCTGCAGCTCCACCTCATACCTTTACCTTACCCATAAGCTTAAATAGTCTTGATCGCGAGGGTGCGAGATTGCTGAGTCCCAGTGGCTCACAGATACTTTCAAAACCAGCTTGCAGGTGCCGATGAGTCCGTGCAGACGACGCAACCAAGCTCAGGAGGAGCTCGATGAAGACCTTGTCCTTTGTGTTGTTTCGTTCTAGTTGATCAGTAGTGGAGCCCGGTTGGGGTCGATCGGGGACCGTGTCGCATTTGGGGTTCTTATTTTATTTTGGTTCTGTAGTTGGACCTTGATTGTATCTGGATGATGTAATGCTTTATTCATGTAATTGTGTGAAGTGGCGATTGTAAGCCAACTATGTATTCTTTTCCCTTATTGTATTACATGGGTTGTTTGCGAAGATTACCTCACTTGCGACATTGCTTTCAATGCGGTTATGCCTCTAAGTCGTGCTTCGACACATGGGAGATATAGCCGCATCGAGGGCGTTACACTTGGGCATCCCCAAGCTTGAGCTTTTGTGTCTCCTTAATTCCTCTCATATCACGGTCTCCCTAAATCTCAAAAGCTTCATCCACACAAAACTCAACAAGAACTCGTGAGATAAGTTACTATAAACCATTGCAAAAACCTTATCATACTCTACTGTAGCAAATCACTAAAATTATTATTCAACATTGCATACTAAATGCCTCTGCATATTTAATAGTCCTATCCTCAAATAGAATCATTAAAGAAGCAACCATATGCAAACAATACAAACATAACAGCAATCTGCCTAAACAGGATAGTCTGTAAAGCATGCTGCAACATCCATACTTCCCTAGCTCCACAAATTATGAAATAAAATTCCCACTGTAGTAAATTTATCAGATCTTAATATGCAAAAGGTTTCAACATTTTATCACATTCTGACTTTTCTAGGGAATTATTGCAACAGCGGTAAACTTTCTGTTTTTAAACAGCAACATGTGGACTTCTAAAATAGGCATAGTAAAGGCTATCAATGCCACTTCTATTGAAATAAAATATGCAAAACATTGTTCTAAATAACAGCAAGAAAATTCTAACAAAACAAATTGAAGCTCCAAGCAAAACACATATCATGTGGTAAATAAAAATATAGCTCCAAGTAAAATTACCGATGAATGAAGATGAAAGAGGGGATGCCTTCCGGGGCATCCCCAAGCTTAGGCTCTTGGTTGTCCTTGAATATTGCCTTGGGGTGCCTTGGTCATCCCCAAGCTTAGGCTCTTGCCACTCCTTATTCCATAGTCCATCGAATCTTTACCCAAAACTTGAAAACTTCACAACACAAAACTTAAAGTAGAAAACTCGTGAGCTCCGTTAGTATAAGAAAATAAATCACCACTTCAAGGTACTGTAATAAACTCATTATTTATTTATATTGGTGTTAAACCTACTGTATTCCAGCTTCTCTATGGTTTATAAACTCTTTTACTATCCATAGATTCATCAAAATAAGTAAACAACCCATGAAAAACAGAATCTGTCAAAAACAGAACAGTCTGTAGTAATCTGGATCAAACGTATACTTATGTAACTCATAAAATTCTCAAATAACTTTCTGGACATGACGAATTTATCTATTAATCATCCGAAAAAAGAATTAACTAAATAGAACTTTCCAAATAAAAATGGCAGCAATTCTCGTGAGCACTAATGTTTCTGTTGTTTACAGCATGATCAACAAGACTTTCCCCAAGTCTTCCCAATGGTTCTACTTGGCACAAAAACTAATTAAAAGCATAAAACCACATCTAAACAGAGGATGGATGAATTATTTATTACTAAACAGGAACAAAAAGCAAGGAACAAAAATATAATTGGGTTTCCTCCCAACAAGCGCTATCGTTTAACGCCCCTAGCTAGGCACGATGATTTCAATGATGCTCACATAAAAGATAAGAATTGTAACATAAAGAGAGCATCATGAAGAATATGACTAGTACATTTAAGTCTAACCCACTTCCTATGCATAGGGATTTTGTGAGCAAACAACTTGTGGGAACAAGAATCAACTTGCATAGGAAGGTAAAACAAGCATAACTTCAAAATTTTAAGCACATAGAGAGGAAACTTGATATTATTGCAATTCCTATAAGCATATATTCCTCCCTCATAATAATTTTCAGTAGCATCATGAATGAATTCAACAATATAACCAGCACCTAAAGCATTCTTTTCATGATCTACAAGCGTAGATATTTTATTACTCTCCACATAAGCAAAATTCTTCTCATGAATAATAGTGGGAGCAAACTCAACAAAATAATTATCATGTGAGGCATAATCCAATTGAAAACTAAAATCATGATGAAAAGTTTCATGGATATCATTATTCTTTATAGCATACAAGTCATCACAATAATTATCATAGATAGCAACTTTGTTCTCATAATCAATTGGAACCTCTTCCGGAATAGTGGATTCATCACAAAATAAAGTCATGACCTCTCCAATTCCACTTTCATCAATATAATCATCATAAATAGGAGGCATGCTTTCATCATAATAAATTTGCTCATCAAAACTTGGGGGACAAAACATATCATATTCATCAAACATAGCTTCCCCAAGCTTGTGGCTTTGCATATCATTAGCATCATGGATATTCAAGGAATTCATACTAACAACATTGCAATCATGCTCATCATTCAAATATTTAGTTCAAACATTTTATAGATTTCTTCTTCTAGCACTTGAGCACAATTTTCCTTTCCATCATACTTACAAAAGATATTAAAAAGGTGAAGTGTATGAGACAAACTCAATTCCATTTTTTAGTTTTCTTTTATAAACTAAACTAGTGATAAAACAAGAAACTAAAAGACTCGATTGCAAGATCTAAAGATATACCTTCAAGCGCTAACCTCCCCAGCAACGGCGCCAGAAAAGAGCTTGATGTCCACTACACAACCTTCTTCTTGTAGACGTTGTTGGGCCTCCAAGTGCAGAGGTTTGTAGGACAGTAGCAAATTTCCCTCAAGTGGATGACCTAAGGTTTATCAATCCGTGAGAGGCGTAGGATGAAGATGGTCTCTCTCAAGCAACCCTGCAACCAAATAACAAAGAGTCTCTTGTGTCCCCAACACACCCAATACAACGGTAAATTGTATAGGTGCACTAGTTCAGCGAAGAGATGGTGAAACAAGTGGTATATGGATAGTAGATAAAGGTATTTGTAATCTGAAATTATAAAAACAGCAAGGTAGCAAGCGATAAAAGTGAGCGTAAACGGTATTGTAATGTGTGGAAATAAGGCCTAGGGTTCATACTTTCACTAGTGTAAGTTCCCTCAACAATGATAACATAATTGGATCACATAACTATCCCTCAACATGCAACAAAGAGTCATTCCAAAGTAACTAATAGCGAAGAACGAAAGAAGAGATTATGGTAGGGTACGAAACCACCTCAAAGTTATTCTTTCCAATCAATCCGTTGGGCTATTCCTATAAGTGTCACAAATAGCCCTAGAGTTCGTACTAGAATAACACCTTAAGACACAAATCAATCAAAACCCTAATGTCACCTAGATAATCCAATGTCACCTCAAGTATCCGTGGGTATGACTATACGATATGCGTCACACAATCTCAGATTCATCTATTCAACCAACACAAATAACCTCAAAGAGTGCCCCAAAGTTCCTACCGGAGAATCACGACGAAAACGTGTGCTAACCCCTATGCATAGGTTCATGGGCGGAACCCGCAAGTTGATCACCAAAACATACATCAAGTGAATCACGTGATATCCCATTGTCACCATAGATATCCACGGCAAGACATACATCAAGTGTTCTCAAATCTATAAAGACTCAATCCGATAAGATAACTTTAAAGGGGAAACTCAATTCATTACAAGAGAGTAGAGGGGGAAGAAAACATCATAGGATCCAACTATAATAGCAAAGCTCGCGATACATCAAGATCGTATCACCTCAAGAACACGAGAGAGAGAGAGAGAGAGAGAGATCAAACACATAGCTACCGGTACATACCCTCAGCCCCGAGGGAGAACTACTCCCTCCTCGTCATGGAGAGCACCGGGATGATGAAGATGGCCACCGGAGAGAGATTGCCCCCTCCGGCAGGGTGCCAGAACGGGTCTAGATTGGCATTCGGTGGCTACGGAGGCTTCTGGCGGCAGAACTCCCAATCTATTGTGCTCTCGGATGTTTTTAGGGTATATGGAGATATATAGGCGGAAGAAGTACGTCAGGGGGGCCACGAGGGGCTCACAAGGGTGGAGGGCGCGCCCAGGGGGTGGGCGCGCCCCCTGCCTCGTGACCTCCTCGTAGGTTCCCCGACGTGCACTCCAAGTCTTCTGGGCTTCTTTCCTTCCAAAAATGAGTTCCGTGAAGTTTCAGGTCAATTGGACTCCGTTTGATTTTCCTTTTCTTCGAAACCCTAAAACAGGGTAAAAACAGAAACTGGCACTGGGCTCTGGGTTAATAGGTTAGTCCCAAAAATGATATAAAAGTGTATAATAAAGCCCATAAACATTCAAAACAGTAGATAATATAGCATGGAGCAATCAAAAATTATAGATACGTTGGAGACGTATCATTACCATCCGCCTAGACGCACAGTTCGGGACCCCCTACCCGAGATCCGCCAGTTTTGACACCGACAATGACCCTGAAAATAATGTTTGAGCTTCTGGCTTGCCATAAACACCTCATACACCAGCTTCTGCCAATGTGGATACCTCTGCTTTGATTCGATAAGCACCTCACTGATATAATAAACCGGCCATTGAACTGGATATTCCTTTCCAGCCTCCTTGTATTCCACAACAATAGACACACTAACAGCCCTGGCATTAGCAGCCACATACAGTAGTAAAGGCTCTTTATCGATCGGAGCTGCAAGCATAGGCGGTTCAGCTAACTGCCTCTTCAGATCCTCAAACGCTTTATCAGCTACATCGCTCCAGACAAAGTCATCCGTTTTCTTTAACATCTGGTATAAAGGGATAGCCTTCTCCCCGAGACGACTGATAAACCGACTCAAAGCCGCAATTCGGCCGGCTAAAAGTTGAACATCATTGATACATGCCGGTTTAGCCAAAGACATGATTGCTAAAAAAAATCGGATTAGCCTCAATACCCCTGTTTGATACCAGAAAGCCCAAGAGTTTGCCTGCCGGTACACCAAAGACACATTTGTCCGGATTGAGCATCATCTTGTAAACCCGGAGGTTGTCAAAGGTTTCTCTCAGGTCATCTATCAATGTTTCCTCTTTCCTGGACTTTATCACAATATCATCCACATATGCATGAACATTGCGCCCAATCTGTTTATGAAGACAATTCTGAACACAGCGTTGATAAGTCGCCTGGGCACTGTTGAGCCCAAAGGGCATGGAGACATAGCAGAAGGCCCCAAAGGGAGTTATAGAAGTTGTCTTCTCCTGGTCCTTAACTGCCATTTTGATCTGATGATAACCAGAATAAGCATGAAAAAAACACAAGCGGTCACAACCCGCCGTAGCATCAATAATCTGATCAATACGAGGGAGGGGAAAGGGATCTGCTGGGCAAGCCTTGTTCAAGTCTGTGTAGTCCACACACATACGCCAAGTGCCGTTTTTCTTGAGAACCAGCACCGGATTAGCCAACCACTCCGGGTAAAAGACCTCCACGATAAACCCTGCGGCCAACAATCGAGCTACCTCTTCACCAATAGGCTTGCGCCTTTATTCGTTGAAGCGGCGGAGAAACTGTCTGACCGGTTTAAACTTAGGATCAATATTAAGTGTGGGCTCAGCGAGTTCCCTCGATACACCTGACATGTCAGAAGGCCTCCATGCAAAGATGTCCCGGTTCTCATGGATGAACTCGATGAGCATGCTTTCCTATTTGGGATCCAGGTTAGCGCTGATGCTGAACTGCTTGGATGAATTGCCAGGAACAAAATCAACCATCTTAGTGTCTGTGGCTGATTTAAACTTCAACGCCGGATTGTGCCCCGTAGTTGGCTTTTTCAAAGAAGTCATGTCTGCCGGATCAACTTTGTCCTTATAAAACTTTAGCTCTTCTATGGCACAAACCGACTCAGCATAAGCCGCATCACCTTCCTCACATTCCAAAGCAATCTTCATGCTCCCATGTACTGTGATGGTTCCCTTATGACCTGGCATATTAAGCTGCAGGTAAACATAACACGGCTGTGCCATGAATTTGGCATAAGCCGGTCGCCCAAACAGGGCGTGATACGGGCTCTTGATTTTCACCACCTCAAAAGTCAATGTTTCTGACCTTGAATCATTATCCTCTCCAAAGGCCACCTCTAGAGCTATCTTGCCCACTGGATATGCAGACTTACCGGGCACCACACCATGAAAAATGGTGTTCGATGGTTTAAGATTCTTATCTGTCAACCCCATATGGCGGAAGGTATCATAGTAGAGAATATTGATACTGCTTCCCCCATCCATGAGCACCTTGGTGAACTTA
>NC_041392.1:529224320-529258710 GCF_002162155.2 Triticum dicoccoides
CTCTCTACTCCATAAAATGGGTTGCTCAGACCAGCGCAAATACTAAGGCACAACCGGTTCAACAGAGTTCGCAGCCCTCTTGTGAAGCTTCTGATCACGCTTGCACAAGCTAGTGGTGAAGACATGATACTGCCCACTATTTAACTGCTTTGGATTGCTCTGATTACCTGACTGCTGCTGCTGCTGATTCCCCTGATGGTTATAACCTCCCTGGTTGCCCTGGTTCCCCTGATTATTATGGCCGGTTTGATTGCCTTGAAATCCTGAACCGGAGCTACCACCTCCATAACCCGGCCCATGAAAACCACCTCCTGAACCGCTGGGCGGGCCATTGTCGTATTGAAACATGTTGGAGTTCTTGAACTCTCGCATGATATAACAATCCTTCCAAAGATGTGACGCTGGCTTCTCCTTTGATCCATGCTTTGGACAAGGTTGATTTAATAGGCGCTCCAGATTGGGGCCCAAACCTCCGCCCCTCTGGGGTTGTTTGCCCTTATGACACTGACCGTTCTCCTAAGCATTGGTGTTAGCCAGAAAGGCCAAACTATTGTCGGCCTTGCGCTTACCATTATTCCCATGACCTACCGGGTTATGCTACTGTCCTTTGGGGTTGCCGTTCTTTTTCCCTTTCCCCGGTTTGTCCTCCTCTGAGTCGGGGTCTTTGGTATTATCTGAATCGGCATATTTAACCAAAGCGGCCATAAGCGTTGACATATCATTGCAGTGACGTTTGAGCCTTCCTAACTTCTGTTTTAGCGGCAGAAACCGGCAATTTCCCTCCAATGTTAACACTACGGTGTCCGCATTGATGCGATCTAACAAATGCAGAATAGCTGAGACCCGCTTCACCCAATGGGTTGTAGACTCTCTATCCTCTTGGACACAAGCGACCAGGTCCACAATTGACATAGGCTGCTTACAAGTATCCTTAAAATTATGGATAAACCGGTGTTTTAACTCGGCCCATGATCCGACGGAGTTAACCGGTAAGCTCTTTAACCAAGTACGAGTTGTCCCCTCCAACATCATGGAGAAATATTTTGCACACACCGCTTCATCCACATCCAACATCTCCATTGCCATCTCATAACTTTCAACTCATGACTCTGGTTGCAAATCGGCGGTATAATTGGGCACCTTACGGGGGCCTTTAAAATCCTTGGGCAGTCGCACATTACGTAAAGCGGGGGTGAGACACAGCACCCCTAAGGAACTGAAGACCACACCTGGCTCCACTGAAGCGGTAGGGTGAACCGGAGTAGGATGACGAGCTCCATGCAGAGCTGCTAACTCGGCCTCTCGACGTGCACGACCATGATCCACCACATCCTGCGCATTAGCACCTCCACCTGCCGGGTTGTGCCCTCGCGGCGAGTTACGGCGACGTGCACTGCTTGACACGACCGGTTCATCCTCAACGTGCCTGCTGTAGCTCTGGCTCGGGCGGGGGGGGGGTGGAATGAATCCTCTCACGACTATGTGAATAAGCCTGTTGCTAGTTTAAAGCTGTTTGAAGGAGCTCTCTGGCCCGTCGTGCCTCAATCACAACCGGTGACTCACCGTCGGTTGGGAGGGCTGCCAATCGTGAAGAGGCAGCCACAATGTTGTCCAACGGGTTGGAGTAATGCCCTGGGGGCGTCGGAACATACTGCGGCACAATGTTGCTTTGACGAGGCGGGTCCATCGTGCGCGGCTGAATCGACGCTCCTGTTCCCGGCGCCTCCGTCTGGTTTAACACTGGCTGGTTACTAGTTCCTGCTCCTAGCGTATTGAAGAGATTTCTTGGCTCATAACCCGGCGGGAGATGCGACCGGTATCTTCTTCTCATGACTTCCTCTGAGGTGTTCTGATCCAGCCTAAGCTGGTAGGCCTGAGCTTCCAACTCGGCCCGTTCCGTAGCCATCCTAGCGTTCTTTGCTACTAGGTCCGCTTTAGCCTGAGTTATCTGATCTTTCAACTTTGCAGTCTCCGCATTGTCCTGGTCCTGGGTTGCTGCGTCCACCTCCGTGGCCATCAATGTTGCCAAAGTGTCGAACAAATCAGACAGAACTTGAGCCGGAGGCGGCGCAGAGCCCCCTGCTCCCGCCGGTGTTGCTGTTGCTGAACGAGAGAGCATTTCCGCGACGGTTGATGAGTGGGGTGCTGATTGTGTACCATCCATGAAGATAGCGACCCGGTTTGGTAGATCGAGGGGGTCCAGAATACTGTTGCCATCGGAACCTCCGCTAATCCGGCCGTCCTGCAACTGATATAGCGATTCGGTCTCTCCAGTTGAAGACTCGTCGTCAGAGCAGACAATGGTTTCTCCATCAGATGCCGGTCCATCCTCATATTCCGCTCCATGGATGACACCTACAAAAACATGCCTTGCCGGGGGCTGAACCGGGGAAGGACTTGCACGCTGAGCCATCTCGATGATGTCGGTGCAGGTGTCCGGCTCAGGGCCCGGTTCGCCGATCTTGCCGATGAAGATGTGAATCCCACCAAATGGGACCCGGTATCCGTATTCGATTGAACCGGCCTCAGGACCCCATCCTGCGTCGTCGATGTAGAGCTTGCCGCGACGACTCTTCGTCATCCGGCCCACAGCGTATTCCTTGAGTCCATCAAAGCTGCCCTTCAAGAACTCGAAACCATTGTGCGACAGCCCCACAGTGGGTGCCAACGGTCGTGGGTTTGTCACGGCAGATGTCCTCGAGAAAGGACTTAGTCATGGAGCCATCGCTATGGTTTAGCTTATAGGGGTTAAACCGAACAAGGGGACACGAGGGGTTTTATACTAGTTCGGCCCCTTCGATGAAGGTAAAAGTCTACGTCTAGTTGTGGTTCGTATTGCTAGGGTTTCGATGACCAGGGAGCAAATCCGCTTTTCCTGGCTCTCGAGTTGTTGTCTGTTGTCCTCAAACCGTGGCCGGGTCGTCCCTTTATATACATAGGTTGACGCCTGCCGGTTTAAGAGTCCCGGTATCCGTATTCGATTGAACCGGCCTCGGGACCCCATCCTGTGTCGTCGATGTAGAGCTTGCCGTGACGACTCTTCGTCATCCAGCCCACAGCATATTCCTTGAGTCCATCAAAGCTTCCCTTCAAGAACTCGAAACCATCGTGCGACAGCCCCACGATGGGCGCCAACGGTCGTGGGTTTGTCACGGCAGATGTCCTCCGGATGACGAAGAGTCGTCGCAACAAGCTCTACATCGACGACGCAGGATGGGGTCCCGAGGCCGGTTCAATCGAATACGGATACCGGGGGTTTGTAAACCGGCGGGCGTCAACCTATGTATATAAAGGGACCGGATCATAGATGTGTCTGGCTCGGTCTCTATTCCTCTAATTTACAATACAAGTTACATGACAGAGTCGGTTTACATCTATAGGCTTTAACCCGCCTTTGGGCCTTGGGCCTTCGTAAAGTGCCACCATCTTCACGTCTTCATGGGCTTCTATCTTCATGGAGCTAACCCGGCCATTCTGAGCCGGTTTACCTCCAGTAATCATATCCCCAACAGCTGATAAATCAACTGCTATACCTGTCGGTATTTGTGAGGACGTGCCTGTTGTGGTTGCAAACGTCACTATATTAACGGACTTTGTTATTCTTGATATTCCCGGGGATGATAGTATGTCGATTATCCTTGGTAGACCCTTTTTGAATACTGCAGGGGCTGTTATTGACTGCAACAAAGGCAATGTCACTTTTCATGTTAATGGTAATGAGCATACGGTACACTTTCCGAGGAACCAACCTCAAGTCCACAGTATCAATTCTATTGGAAAATTTTCAACAATTACTATTGGAGGTTTTGAATTTCCTCTTCCTACTGCCAAGAAGAAATATGATATTCTTATTGTTGGGGATGTGCATATCCCCGTTGAGGTAACCTAGTGTTATTCGAAATTTCTTCGGTTTCATGTGATTCGGAATCAGTTTGTTAACAAGACTTGATCAACCTTGTTAGTGGATTCCTTTTGATGAGCATGAGATGGATGAAGTTAGAAAGCACAACCTTCTGTACCCTCCTTTTACTTTCTGTTATTTATCTTAAATAAAGAAAAAGTAGTATTTTTTCCTGTCTCTTTTCTGAATTATCCTTGCAATAAAAAATACCCAAAAAATAAAAGTTCTCCAAATGCCCTGAAAATGAAATATGATTTTTTTCTAGAATATTTGAGGATTTTCGGCACTGAGAACACAGCAGGGGGAGCAACCACGTGCCCACGAGGGTGGAGGGCGCGCCCACCCCCTGGGCGCGCCCCCTGCCTCATGGACCCCACATGGGTCCCCTCCACTTATCCTTGCACCCACACACTTCGTCTGGCTCCAGAAAAAATCATCCACCAGCTCAAACCCGTGTTCTAGCTCATCTTGCTGCCATTTTCGATCTCGTTGCTCAAAGCTCCATTCACAAAACTGCTTTGGGGGATTGTTCTTTGGTATGTGACTCCTCTAATGGTCCAATTAGTTTTTGTTCTGGTGCTTTATTTATTGCAATTTTTTGCTGCTTAGGTGACCCTGTTCTTGAGCTTGCATGTCAAATTTATGTGGTCAAAAGTAGTTCTAATGCATGATATGGCCTCTAGGCACTTGTAGGAGTAGTTGCTATCAATTTTGTTGAGTTTGGTTCACTTTTATTTTTGAGTTACTAAAAATTTCCGAAAAAGATGAAGAGATTCTTAGGGGCTCATCGAGCCGAAGCTCTAAGGATAACCAAAGTGAAGAAAATAAGAATCCCTACTATAATCTTCCTCGTACTGCGGAGGTTCGTCCGTGTGAATGGCCTTGTGATGAGTTCTTGAAAGAGGCCAGGATTTATGAAGATTTTTATTATTTGGCTGAGAATGCAGGCCTCACCGAGTTCCTCCATGACCAGCGCGAACAGTATCTCTTACTCACCAATATTTTTGTGCAAAATTTTCATTTCCATGCTAGGAGATCACCACCTTCGGTGGAATTTTATTTATATGATGAGCATAAGGAGATGTCACTTTATGATTTTTGCCGGGTTTGTAGGATACCCTTTGAGGGCAGCATAGAGGAACCATATTGTAATGATGTGGAGGGATTTATTGATGCAATTGTGGTAGGGGAAACAAGGAAAGTTTCCGATGCAAGAATCACTAGCATACATTTTCCTGTTCTACGCTACTTTGCAATATTTGCTAGTAGATGCTTAATTGGTCGCGGGAACTATGGAAATCTTAGTGCCCCTGACATTGTTATTTTACACCATGCTTTGTTTCGTGATACCACTTTCAGCTTAGGCACTATTGTTGTTAAACGGTTAAATTTGAACCGTACAAAGGGTCCTGTCTTGGGAGGCATATTCGCCTCGCGCCTTGCTGCACACTTTAACATACCTATTAGGCATTATGAGAAAGAGGAAAAGTTGCTGCCTCATGTTTTTCTAGATTATAAGATCATGGTAGCACATGATTTTATTGTTAAGCATAAGAGGGAGATGCTTAACTATAGACTAATATTTGATAAGAAGCACTTTGAGACTATCACCTTGGCTGCTCCCTCTTTGTTCAACATATTTTCAGGCACGTACCTTGTTTTGCCGGAAGTCGTTCAGGCATACCAGAGCCTGACATCAGCTCTAGAGCCGGAGCCACAATCTGATCCTCACCGTCAGTCTGTTTATTAGTGGGATCCGGAGGAGATCGCCAACCAGTGGCACCCCGAAGACCCTCCTCAGTACACCGGAGAGGGCAGTTTTGATCCGTGGGCGCAGACCAGCTTAGGCCAAAATCCTAAGCTTGGGGGAGTACGTATTTCTCACCGACATTACATTCATGTTCACACACTCATTCCAAATTGTCGGTGCTCATACTTTTTCATTGTATCATCCATGCTAGTTTATTTTCTGTTTTTAAGCTTTCTTCTTGTGTGTTTGAAAAACCTTAAGAAAAAACAAAAAAATTAGTTGTAGCTTTTAGCTAGTTTAGTTTCCATGCCTGTAGTAGTAGTAATTAAAAAGAAAACCCAAAAATATTTCTCGTTCTTCTTTTGCTTGTTGGGAGCTTTCCCGTGTAAATAGTTTTATTTCTTTTCTTGTTCTTTGGGGGTCGAGAGGAGAAGACCTTGATGAAAATGTTGAGTGGATCTCATATGCAATATTGTTGATCTAACAAAGAGCCTATATTACCTTGTCTTCTCTCTTGAGTTAAATGCTTGCAGATTCTAGCTTAGTCCAATGCACGTGCACTATTATTATTGTCCACACTATTCGGCCGTGCAAGTGAAAGGCAATAATGACGATACATGATGAACTGATTGAGATGAGGAAATCTGGTATGAACTCGACCTCTCTTGTTTTTGTAAATATGATTAGTTCATCATTCCTGATTCAGCCTATTATGAATGAAACATGTTTGCAATGACAATTAGAGATTATAGTTGCTTATGACATGCTTAATCTGCTAGGAGTTTATAATGGTTTACATTGCGTGCCAACATGCTATTAAAATGGTTGTGATGTGGTATGATAGGGTGGTATCCTCCTTTTAATGATTCGAGTGGCTCGACTTGGCACATTTTCACGCATGTAGTTGAAACAAAATCAACATAGCCTTCATGATATTTATGTTCATGGTGAATTATATCCTACTCATGCTTGCATTCGATGTTGATTAATTTTAATGCATGTTCATGACTATTGTCGCTCTCTAGCTGGTCGCTTCCCACTCTCTTTCTAGCCTTCACTTGTACTAAGCGGGAATACTACTTGTGCATCCAACTCCATAAACCCCAAAGTTATTCCATATGAGTCCACCATACGTGCCCATATACGGTATCTACCTGCTGTTCCAAGTAAATTTGTATGTGCCAAACTCTAAACCTTCAAATAAACATTCTGTTTTGTATGCTCGAATAGCTCATGTATCAACTAGGGTTGTCTGTATCTTCCATGCTAGGCGGGTTATTCTCAAGAGGAGTGGACTCCGCTCCTCACCCATGAGAAAATGGCTGGTCACCGGGATGCCCAGTCCCATGCTCAAATCAAATCAAAATAATTGCAAACAAAACTCCCCCGGGATTTTTGTTAGTTGGAGGCACCCGTTGTTTCGGGCAAGCCATGGATTGATGCTTGTTGGTGGTGGGGGAGTATAAATTTTACCATTCTTCTTAGGAACCGCCTATAATGTGTGTAGCATGGAAGATATCGAGATCTCTCGGTTGTTATGTTGACAATGAAAGTATACCGCTCAAAATATTATTCATCTCTATTTCAAAATCGAGCTCTAGCACCTCTACAAATCCATGCTTCCCTCTGCGAAGGGCCTATCCATTTACTGTTATGTTGAGTCATCATCCTCTTATTAAAAAGCACCATTTGGAGAGCACCGCTGCCATTTGCATGCATTATTGTTAGTTTACATTGAGTATGACTTGACTGGATCTCTTTTACCATGAATTACAATTTCCAGTCAGCCCTTGATCTTCAGGGGTGCTCTGCATTTACGTTTTGCAGTCTCAGAAAGGGCTAGCGAGATACCATCTTGTTATATCATATTATGATTGTTTTGAGAAAGTGTTGTCATCCGAGATTTATTATTATTGCTCGCTAGTTGATTATGCCATTGATATGAGTAAACATGAGACCTAAATGTTATTGTGAATATGGTTAGTTCATAATCTTTTCTGAAAACTTGAATGTTGGCTTTACATATTTGCAACAACAAGAGCAAACAGAGTTTGTAAAAGTTTTTCTTTATCACTTTCAGTTTATCAACTGAATTGCTTGAGGACAAGCAAAGGTTTAAGCTTGGGGGAGTTGATACGTCTCCGCCGTATCTACTTTTCCAAACACTTTTGCCCTTGTTTTGGACTCTAACTTGCATGATTTGAATGGAACTAACCCGGACTGACGCTATTTTCAGCAGAATTGCCATGGTGTTATTTTTGTGCAGAAATAAAAGTTCTCGGAATGACCTGAAAATCAACAGAGATTATTTTAGAATATATAAAAAACACTCGTGGAAGAATCCACATCAGGGGGCCCACACCTTGTCCACGAGGGTAAGAGGCGCGCCTACCCCCCTGGGCGCGCCTCCTACCTCATGCCCCCCTGATGCTCCACCGACGTCCATCTTGACTCCATATATTCGTGTTCGGTGAGAAAAAAATAAGAGAGAAGGATTCATCGTGTTTTACGATACGGAGCCGGCGCCAAGCCCTAATCTCTTCAGGAGGGCTGATCTAGAGTCTGTTCGGGGCTCCGGAGAGGGGAATCCGTCGCCATCATCATCATCAACCTTCCTCCATCACCAATTTCATGATGCTCACTGCCGTGTGTGAGTAATTCCATCGTAGGCTTGCTGGACGGTGATGAGTTGGATGAGATTTATCATGTAATCGATTTAGTTTTGTTAGGGTTTGATCCCTAGTATCCACTATGTTCTGAGATTGATGTTGCTATGACTTTGCTATGCTTAATGCTTGTCACTAGGGCCCGAGTGCCATGATTTCAGATCTGTACCTGTTATGTTTTCATGAATATATGTGAGTTCTTGATCCTATCTTGCAAGTCTATAGTCACCTATTATGTGTTATGATCCGTTAACCCCAAAGTGACAATAATCGGGATACTTACCGGTGATGACCGTAGTTTGAGGAGTTCATGTATTCACTATGTGTTTATGCTTTGGTCCGGTACTCTATTAAAAGGAGGCCTTAATATCACTTAGTTTCCATTAGGACCCTGCTTCCACGGGAGGGTAGGACAAAAGATGCCATGCAAGTTCTTTTCCATAAGCACGTATGACTATATTCGGAATACATGCCTACATTACATTGATGAACTGGAGCTAGTTCTGTGTCACCCTATGTTATAACTATTGCATGATTGATCGCATCCGACATAATTATCCATCACTGATCCATTGCCTACAAGATTTTCATATATTGTTCTTCGCTTATTTACTTTTCCGTTGCTATTGTTACAATCACTATAAAACCAAAAATATTACTTTTGCTATGGCTACCACTACTATCATATTACTTTGCTACTAAATATTTTGCTGCAGATATTAAGTTTCCAGGTGTGGTTGAATTGACAACTCAGCTGCTAATACTTGAGAATATTCTTTGGCTCCCCTTGTGTCGAATCAATAAATTTGGGTTGAATACTCTACCCTCGAAAACTGTTGTGATCCCCTATACTTGTGGGTTATCAATAATCCTCAAGTTACGGACCCAGTCCGTGTAGTTGCTACCATCATCTTTCAACTTAGCTTTCTCTATGAACGCATTAAAATTCAACGGAACAACAACACGGGCCATCTATCTACAAAAACATAGGCATGCAAAATACTATCAGGTACTAAGTTCATGATAAATTAAAGTTCGATTAATCAAATTACTTAAGAACTCCCACTTAGATAGACATCTCTCTAATCATCTAAGTGATCACGTGATCCATATCAACTAAACCATGTCCGATCATCACGTGAGATGGAGTAGTTTTCAATGGTGAACATCACTATGTTGATCATATCTACTATATGATTCACTCTCGTCCTTTCGGTCTCCAGTGTTCCGAGGCCATATCTGCATATGTTAGGCTCGTCAAGTTTAACCCGAGTATTCCGCGTGTGCAAAACTGGCTTGCACCCGTTGTATGTGAACATAGAGCTTATCACACCCGATCATCACGTGGTGTCTTGGCACGACGAACTATAGCAACGGTGCATACTCAGGGAGAACACTTATACCTTGAAATTTAGTGAGAGATCATCTTATAATGCTACCGCTGAACTAAGAAAAATAAGATTGTCGGTGTACTAGAATAGGGGTACCCTAATACCCCGAACTTGTGCACGGGCAGTTGCAGCACCCCGCGGCAAGGCTTGCCGGGCGAACGCCAAGATCTTCCGTGGTTCCCTTGGAGCCATTCAAGAAAAAAGTATTTAAGCTCAGGAGACAAGGCCCCGGCAAGAGGAGCTTGCCGGGAAGGCCAACCAAGGCACTCCAAGGAACTTGCCGCGACGCGCCACACGCTTCGGCAAGGCAACAAGGCCCCGGCAAGAGGAGCTTGCTGGGAAGACCAACCAAGGTACCTCGAGGCCCGGTGAGCGACAAGCTTCCGGACCCGACAAGATAACAGCAGCGGCAAGGCGCTTTCCGCGGCAGGCGGCCACTCTGTGCCCACGCTCCAGCGCATCCACCAACGTGTCGCTCTGGGGGCCTCTCCAGGCGCGCGTGGCGGGAGGATGTGCAGCCAGCGGTGCGCAGTGGCATGCGAAGCTGACAAGATCGCCATCGTGGCGAACGGTGGCGCCCCTAACGGTCCTTTTCTGCACTTTTTAGGCGACTCAGACGGGCATTTAATGCCCTTGTCCCCTGCCGTCAGGGTTAGGTAGGGTGCACTGTACAAGTAACTGTACCAACCACCTCACTTTTTACATTTGTACCCTTCTCTGCGTTGCCACCTGTCGGTGACCCCTTTAGCGTATAAAAGGAGGCCCATGCGCAATGTAGGGGGGGTTCGCGAGGTTCGACTGGTTCGGAACCCAGAAAAACACTACGCTCTCTCTCTCTGGAGCAAGAACACAAGATAATCAACCAAGCAGCAGTAGGAGTGTTATCTCTCCGGAGAGCTCCGAAGCTGGGTAAACTGCTCGTGTGCTTCGCCTCGATCTGCTCTTCGTGTGATCTCCGCCCCCCGCCGAACCGAAAGGGGCTCGGTCCGCCGGCCCCATAGGTGTTCATGGATCAGTTTCCCCGACATCTTTGGCGCGCCAGGTAGGGGGCGTCGAGATTGTGTGAACCTGATCTGGCGTTCACACGAGCTAGATCTTCATTCCCTTCATCGACATGCCACCGAAGAAGAAGACTTCGGCGGCAGCCGCTCCGTCCACGTCACTTCCGCCACCGTTGGAGCAAACGGGTGGTGGAATGGACTCCGGTGGAAGAATGGACGTCGACAAGGAAGCTTATGATGCTGCCAGGTCCAAGGACAAGGCTGCACAAACCTCGGCGACTGTACATGTTCCGCGCCACTCTCAGGAGGCGCAAGACCAACAGCGTCATGACACTCGCAGTGCCATACGCATGATAGGCCGAGACCAAGCTGGTGGATCTCGGGGCGCTCAAGACCAGCATGCACGCCAGCGTGCTGGCACGAGCGGGGCACGGTCGCCTGGACGGGATACTGCTCCTTCTAACATAGTTAGAAGTCCGAGCACGTCCCGCTCCTCGTGCCGTCCGCCACTGCCACCCACCACTCCAGCAGAAGCTTTGGCGCGAGCTCAACTGCTCCTAGATTACCCTCCGACGTCGGACAAGATCGACGAATGGAGGGCCACCATTCAGAGTCTCATCGGCTACGCCAACGGTGACACTCCATGGCGGCCGAGCGCGTCGCCGCCGCGGCAGGGTTGCCGGGCGCGAGCCGGTGGCGACGAAACGGGTGGAGGTGCAACTACCATGCAATCACCACCCCGAAGGCCAAGATCGCCGACTCGCCGGATCCACCTCGACAGCGACTCCACCGCATCGTCGGATCCACGAGCTCGTCGCGATCAGCGCCAAGTTCTTCATGATCGACAACAAGAAGACGCTCGAACTCGCATCGAGCGTCGAAGAGAAGCGCGACGTCAATCCGACAAGCGCGCTGGGCCCTCTGTTGACATGCATGCGCCTGGGGAACCAGGCGATCTGCCGTATGCGGTAGGTTGCCCTGCGTTCACTCGTGAGCTGTGGCAAGTCCGGTGGCCCAGCATGAAGAACTTCAAGCCAGACATACCGGAGAAGTATGACGGCAAGACGCATCCGTCGGAGTTCCTCAGCATCTACACCATTGCGGTGCAGGCTGCCGGGGGACGGGATGACAAGATCCTTGCCAACTACTTCCCGTTGGTGCTCAAGCCCAACGTCAGATCCTGGCTCATGCACTTGCCGGACAACTCCATATCCTCTTGGGCTGATCTGTGCCATCAGTTTGTCGGCGCCTTCACAGGCGGACACAAGCCTCATGGCCAGGAGAGTGATCTTCATCTGCTCGCCCAGAAGGAAGGAGAGCCCCTGCGCAAGTACATTCAGAGATTCAGCAGTGTGCAGCACAACATCCCAGACGTCCACCCTGCCGCGGTGATCAGCGCGTTTCATCAGAACGTGCGAAACCGCAGGATGCGGGAGGAAATGGCGATGTGCAAGATCAGGGACGTCAGTGAGTTATATGCACTGGCCGACAAGTGTGCACGTGCTGAGGAAGGAAGGAGACTCCCCGGAGAGAATGTAGGAGCGGGAGGATCTGACAGTGAAGATGCTGCCCCGGCAAGGAAAAACCGGAGGCGGAACAACATGAGGAGGAAAGGCAAAGAGGTGCTAGTTGTTGAGCAGCCCGGCAACGGTGGTGGCGCCAAGAAAGCCAAAGCTGGTGACTCCGGCAAGGAGGTTGCTGCGGAGGTGGCGGTCACCGACAAGCAGGACGGCACCAACAAGCAGTATTGCAAGATCCACCGCACCAAGGGCCATGATCTCCAGAGCTGCAAAAAAGTTGAGCAGCTTGTTGAGCAACAGAAAGCTGAATACGAGCGGCGCGACAAGGAGAAGGCCCAGGAAGGTGCTGGGGGATCCGGCAAGAAACATCCCGGCCGAGGAGGACGCCGCGGCAAGGCCAAGCAGCGGCAAGGAGACAGACCTCCTCGCGGCCGCGACAAGGATGAAGATGACGACGACGATGAAGACATGGATGATGAGGAGACTGATGAGCAGGAGTTCCAGAAAGCCACAGAGGTCCTGTGCGTTGACGGTGGTGCTTCTCTGCATACCTCGCACCGTCAGCTCAAGCAGTGGGTGCGGGAAGTTAATGCAGCAGAACCACCCGTCGAGTCACGCAAGCCTCTGAAATGGTCCAGCACGCCTATCATCTTTGATATTGAGGACCACCCTGATCTCATAATTGCGGTCGGGTGCTTGCCGATGTTGGTTTCACCAACAATCCACAACCTCAAGGTCACTAAGATGCTAGTTGACGGCAGGGACGGCTTGAACCTGATCTCCTCCGCGGTGCTCCAGAAACTCCAGATCCCCGACAGCGAGCTTGAAGAGACCGGTACATTTCAAGGAATCAACCCGGGAAGGAGCAAGCCGAAGGGAAAGATCACGTTGCCGGTAACATTTGGCAGCGAGCTGAACTTCAGGACTGAGAGGGTCACGTTTGATGTTGCTGACTTTCCATTACCTTACAATGGAATCCTTGGCCGTCCGACACTCGCCAAGTTCATGGCAGCCTCTCACTATGCATACAACGTACTGAAAATGCCAGGCCCGATAAGTGTCATCTCTGTCCCTGGCGACAAGAAGGATGCTCTTATCTGTGCCGACAAGATCTACCGGGAAGTAGCAACCGCAGCAGAACGCAAGACACTTGCCCCTGAAGCTCCCGGAGGGAAGAAGAAGACCAAGTCCGGCAAGAGCTCTGATGCCCACTCCAGCAAGCGCACCTCTTCGGAGCGCTGCGCTACCGTCGAGGACGCACCATCGAGCTCCACCGGCAAGTGTAAGAAGGCAATGGCAGCTCCACCTGAGACCAAGAAGGTGTCCGCCAAGGAGGACGACACGGGTGGTACCTTCACCATCAGTGCCACTCTTGACCCCAAATAGGAAAGCGCGCTCGTTGCTTTCCTGCGGGCGAATGTCGACGTGTTTGCGTGGCAACCGTCTGATATCCCCGGTGTTCCCAGGAAAGTAATTGAGCACCACCTTGCCGTCTGTCCTCATGCGCGGCCCGTCAAGCAGAAAGTCAGGAAACAGGCAGTGGAGCGCCAAGAATTCATCGCAGAAGAAATCAAGAAGTTGGAAGCAGCAGGCCTTGTCAGAGGAGTGCTCCATCCCACGTGGTTGGCCAATCCTGTTGTCATGCGCAAGGCTAACGGGAAATGGAGGCTTTGTATTGACTTCACTAATGTTAATAAAGCTTGTCCCAAAGACCCATTTCCCTTGCCGCGCATTGACCAGATTGTTGACTCCACAGCCGGATGTGATTTGCTTTCATTTCTTGATGCATACTCAGGATACCATCAGATCTTCATGGCAGAAGAGGATGAAGAGAAAACCGCATTTATCACCCCGTGTGGCACGTACTGCTTCGTACGGATGCCTTTCGGTTTGAAGAATGCTAGTTCAACATTCGCAAGGGTAGTCCACCACGCTTTTGAGCCGCAGATGCACAGAAATGTGGAAGCCTACATGGATGACATAGTGGTCAAGAGCAAGAACAGGGCGACCCTGATTCAAGATTTAGACGAGACATTTGCAAATCTGCGCAAGATCAACCTCAAGCTTAACCCCAAGAAGTGCGTGTTTGGAGTCCCTTCCGGCAAGCTTCTCGGGTTCTTCGTGTCTCAGCGGGGAATTGAAGCCAATCCCGACAAGATCAAGGCCATTGAGCAGATCGAAGCACCAAAGCGCGTCAAGGATGTACGAAGGCTTGCCGGTTGCTTGGCTGCTCTCAGCAGGTTTATCTCTAGATCTGCTGAGCGCGCCCTGCCATTTTTCAAAATTGTGAAAAAGGCAGGTCCAATAAAATGGACTCCGGAGGCGGAGGCTGTGCTGCAGGACTTGAAGAGATATCTGTCCTCCACTCCAACACTTGTCGCACCTAAGCCGCAAGAGAAGTTGCTGCTGTATATAGCGGCAACCAATCAAGTGGTTAGTGCTGCATTAGTGGCGGAGAGGGAGGCAGATGATGAGCCAGCAACCACGGCAGATGCATCCAGCAGCAAGCAGGGAGCTTCGCCGACAAGCTCTGGTCCTGAGAGAGATGGATCTGCGCAGGAGCATGATAAGATGCAGAAGAGAATGGTGCAGCGTCCAGTTTACTTTGTCAGTTCCCTTCTACAGGGGGCTAGATCAAGGTACTCTGGTGTGCAGAAGTTGCTTTTCGGCCTCCTCATGGCCTCGAGAAAGCTGCGCCATTACTTCCAAGCACATGAGATCACAGTCGTCACTCGCTTTCCGCTGAAGAGGATACTGCAAAATCCAGAAGCGACAGGCAGGATTGTCGAGTGGGCGCTGGAACTGTCAAGCTTTGGCCTCAAGTTTGAGAGCACTTCAACTATCCAAAGCAGAGCATTGGCAGAGTTCATAGCAGAATGGACGCCAACACCAGATGAAGAAATTCCAGAGACGAGCATCCCCGTCAAAGAGGCAAGCAAAGAGTGGCTGATGTACTTTGATGGTGCCTTCTCGCTGCAAGGCGCCGGTGCGGGCGTGCTGCTTGTCGCGCCCACCAGAGAGCACCTCAAATACATAGTCCAGATGCACTTTCCCAAGGAGCAAGCAACCAACAATACTGCAGAGTATGAAGGATTGCTTGCCGGTCTCAGAATCGCAGCAGACCTTGGGATCAAGAAGCTCATTGTCAGGGGTGACTCACAGCTTGTCGTCCGCCAAGTGAACAAGAACTACCAGAGTCCATTGATGGAAGCATATGTTGATGAAGTGAGGAAGCTAGAAGAGCACTTTGATGGCCTACAGATGGAGCATATCCCAAGAGCTCAGAATGACATTGCTGATGGCCTATCAAAGTGCGCCGCACTAAAGTTACCTATGGAACCAGGGATCTTTGTGCTCAAGTTGACTCAACCACCGTAACACCATCAACTGGACAAAGCAAGAAGAGGAAGTTGGTTTCTGGTGACTACTTTCCGGCAGAGCTCCCTGAAGCCGCTGCCAAGAAAGTCCCCAAGATCAACACCAAGGATGCTGAGGGGCAGTCTGCTCCGGGAAGCCTTATGGTTTGTTCCGTTGAAGCAGACGCTCCCGACAAGTTTTGCTCCGGCAAGCTTGCCGGGGAACATCAAGCTCCGGCAGGGCCGCAAGTCCTTGCCGTAGAAGCAGATGTTCCCGCAGCAGCAGATGTGCCTTTAGTCCTTGTTGTCGAGCCACAAGGTCCAGCATGGGCACAGCAGATTGTCCATTTCCTTCAGACAGGAGAACTTCCCGAAGAGCAAGAAGAAGCGGAAAAAGTAGCCCGGCAGCCAAGTATGTACCAGTTTGTCGATAGCATACTGTACAGAAGAAGACTCAACGGTGTGAAATTGAAGTGTATTTGCCGGGAAGATGGACAAAAGCTGTTGGCAGAGATACATGGAGGCATATGTGGCCACCACATTGGCGCAAGAGCACTTGCCGGCAAAGCTTTCCGGCAAGGTTTCTTTTGGCCGACAGCCCTCCAGGATGCAACTGCACAAGTAACCAAGTGTGAAGCGTGCCAGTTCCACTCCAAACAGATACACCAGCCAGCTCAAGCTCTCCAGACGATCCCTTTATCCTGGCCATTTTCGGTCTGGGGGCTCGATATCCTCGGCCCTTTCCCTCGAGCTGTCGGGGGCTTTGAGTACTTGTACGTCGCAACCGACAAGTTCACAAAGTGGCCGGAAGTGCAGCCAGTGAGGAAGGTGACAGCACAGTCAGCAGTCAAGTTCTTCAGGTCAATTGTTTGCTGTTTCGGGATCCCTAACAGGATCATCACCGACAACGGCACGCAATTCACGAGCCGCACCTTCATGCAGTACGTCCAAGACCTTGGCGCCAAGGTCTGCTTCGCTTCTGTTGCTCATCCGAGAAGCAACGGTCAAGAAGAGAGGGCAAATGCTGAAGTGCTGTGCGGGCTCAAGACCAGAACTTTCGACAGGCTGCGCAAGTGCGGAAGAAACTGGATCGAGGAGCTGCCGGTGGTTCTTTGGTCGATCAGAACGACGCCAAATTGAGCCACTAGCCAGACACCTTTCGCTCTAGTCTATGAAGCAGAGGCAGTTCTCCCCACGGAACTCGTATACGGATCACCTCGAGTGCTCGCTTATGATGAGTTTGAGCAAGAACAGCTGCGACAAGATGACGCGCTGCTCCTTGAGGAAGATCGTCTTCAGGCTGCGGTACGAGCTGCTCGATACCAGCAAGCTTTGCGCCGCTACCATAGCCGCAAAGTTAAGGCCAGAAGCTTCGAGGAAGGCGACCTTGTTCTTCGGCGCGTTCATTCCGCCAAGAATTCCAACAAGTTGACGCCGAAGTGGGAAGGCCCTTATCGGGTGAAACGAGTCACTAGGCCCGGTGCTGTCCGCCTTGAGACCGAAGATGGCATTCCGGTGAGCAACTCCTGGAACATAGAACATCTTCGTAAGTTTTTCCCGTAGGGCGCGGTTGCCGGAACCCGTTCCGGCAACCACCTTTTGTACAAGTCTTGCCGCTGTTGCATGTAATCCTTTGTACAAAGCCGGGCGCAGATCCCGTGCATAAGTAAAACCCCATGTGCTCTGCACAACTTGTCCATTTCATGCATTAGTTTCTTTCTTGCATGCGTTATCTGACACTTTATGCAGCACCTACATCCGGTAAGCAATAACGAGCCGAAGGGCTCCATATCATTATTTTCTCTTCTATCTTTTTTTTTCTCAACAAAGGAAAAGAAGGTTCCCTCGCACACAAGTTTGCCGGGGGGAAGGAGAAGATTGTGGTATGGACCAGGCGTCGTTCAAGCAAAGTTTTGCCTTGCCGGGAAGCAAACGACAGAAAAGCTAAGTTGCCAAAGTTTGAGCAATCAGTTTTTAAATTTTTGAGTTATCTTCCTCAAACGACCCTGCTTTGTATGGAAAACCTGTGCGCGGAGGAACCAACTCGTGGCTAGTTGCGCCCTTACTTTGTTTCGAGTCCGCTCAACAACTTAAGTGTGCTGCATCTAGTCGCAACAAGGTTTCTTGTCGGAAGCAACGCCGCCAGCAGGCTGCTGACGTTCCGCACTCAGCGCTCGCGGCTCGGGTGCCTGCGCCGACAAGTTCCCTAGAAGCGTAGGGTAAAAACATACAAAGGAAGGAATCTAGTAGAGGAAATAACATAGCAATTGATAACAGAAATAAAGTTATATTACAAGATAACTTGTCGCAGCTCTAACAGACTGTTTTCATAACATGATTAGCAGCGACAAGGGAAAAGAAGAAATGGGCGGCCTAGTCTACGCGATCGCCCTCAACCCTCTTGATCTCGCTCACCTTGTCCACAATGGGTGCGACAAGGGCCTTGAGTGCGTCCCGATCGGCGTCTGGCGGCAAGGACTTGAGGACGTTGGTGAAGCTGAGGCCTGGATTGCGGAAGGCCACCTTCATCAGCACCTTCTGGAGAACTCCGGCACAGATTCTGCGCGACTCGTCGGCTAGCTGCTTTGGGATCCTTTCCCGGAGCCGCTGGAGTGCCGTCGCCACGCCCTTGAAGAACACGCTGAGCTTGGCGCTGGGTTGGAGATTCTCGTCGGAGGGATACCCAAAGTCCTCCATCCCCAGCTGCGCCAGCTCCTCATCGATGACTGCGGCAATATTCACCAGACCCTCGGTCCAGTGCTCCACAGTATCCCTGAATGAGTTCTGGGTAACTGCGATGCTCTCCAGCAGCGCCTTGTCAGCCTTGACCTTCTCTGACAAGGTCTTCTCCCGCTCCTTGGCTTTGTCCAGCGTCTGCATCCGCGTGGCCAGCTTCAACTTCAGGTCTGCATTGGAATCCTTGGCGGCGCTGAGCTCCTTGCCCCTCTCAGCGAGAAGACCTTGCAGCTCACCGTGGGCGGCAGCATCCTTCTCACGCTCACGCTTGAGCGCGGCAAGCTCCTCGCCGCTCTTCCCGATGTTGGCCTCCAGCTGCGCCACCTTCTCCTCCAGCTCTTTCTTGGCGGCCTCTGTGATTGCGGCAGCGTCCTTTGCTTCCTTGAGCGCCCCGCCAAGTGCTTGCTCGCGCTCGGCGAGCTCCTCCTCGTAGCTGTCGAGGTTGGCCTTCCGCTGCACCAATTCGCCTTCTCGCGCGGACTGCTTCTCGGTGGCCAGCCTTTGTTCCTCCTTAGCTTCGGCCTTCTCGAGAAGGAAGGCCGTGCGCTCCTCGGCGAGTCGCTCCCGCTCTTGTGCCAGGGACCGGAGAGCTTCTTGATTATGGCCCCGGAGCTCCTCCGCGCGCTTCTCCATATCAACTCCCGCCTTCGCGACAAGCGCTTCCCGGGAAGCCAGCTTGGCTTGCCGTGTGCGGTAGAGTGACAGCAGCTTTCGCAGCAGCTGCTCCTCCTCAGGCTCGCCACTGCTGCTGCTGGGCGCGTCGACCAACGACAGTCCAGTGGAGGCGAGCACCTCCTTATCGAAAGTTTCCCCCTCGACCGGCGCCCCGGAGCTCGACGCCCAGGGTAGCTTGATTAAGATATCGTCGCCGGCCTTCAAGTAGGCGCCGGGCTGGGGCTCCTCGGAGCCCGGCTCTGCAGTAGCGGCAGAGGGATCGGCTGTCGGCGCAGCGCCTGGCGCTCCTGCGGCCTCAGGGTCGTCAGTGCGATCGCCCGACCCCTTGCCGGCTTCTGCGGCGGCAGCCTTGGCGGCCTCCTCGCCGGCGGTCTCATCAGCACCGGCCCCTTCTTCGTTGGCGGCGGCGTCGTCAGTGCTGCCATGCGCGCCTTCCTCGCCGGCGCCCTCTGTCTCCATTGGCTCAGCAGCAGATGGGTCTGAAGAGCGAAGAAGGGAGAAAAATCAATCAAAAATCCAAGAGAAGAAAATCAGAAGAAGAAGAACCCAAGGGAAAGTTTTTGGACAAGTGAATTACCTGTGCCAAGATCTGCAGTTGCGGTCTCGGCCGCCGCAGGATCGACGGTGCTGCCCCTTGCCGGAGAGCGCTCCCTTGCCGGGGACTCCTCCCTTGGCGGCATAGTCGAAGCAGATGGCACTTCAGGACCAGCTTCCGGGCGCTCCTGATATAGCTGCTCTGCTCCTACACAAATCAACAAGCAAGATATCAACAAAGGAAAAAGCACTCATGCGCGCCTGACAGCAGAAAGCTAACTATGAACTTACGCTGGGGGCTGCGCTGGGGGCTGCTTTGAGGAGTGGTTGCCGGGTCCGTCAAGGTGGTCTCGGACCCACCCCCTGCTGACACGGTGGGGTCATCTTCAATGACAATCACCGTGGCCTTGGCCCTCTTCGCCGCTCTCTGGGCCAGCGTCCTGAAAAGAAAGGAGTTCAGATTGAAGCAAGTCAGATACAAGATAAAAACAGCAAGATTGAAGAACTACAAGAGCACCAAAGAAACTTACTCTTCTTCCTCCTCGTCGGAGTTGAGCGCGGAAAGATCGAAGTCCGGCTCCCCTCCAGTGCAGCGAGGCGGAGGAGTAGGATCCCTTGCCCGCTTGGCGGGGGCGGTGGTGGTGGCCCGGGAAGATCCCGCTCCAGTTGCCGCTGCTGCGTGAGGCGCTCCCGTGGCAACATTGCTTGCCGCGGTAGAGCGTGTCGCACGGCTCGGCGACTGTTGACCCGGCTGCCGCCCTGCTACGTCCGCGGCCCTGCGAAGACGCCTTCTTGGCGGGGCCAGGGGCTCCGCCTGCGGCAAGCTTTCTGAAGGCTCGGGCTCTTCCTCGCCGGCCTCGCTCGGCTCAGCTTCAGAGCCGGCAGGCTCTTCCTCGCCAATGAACTCCGCGCGCTCGGCGAGGTTTGCCGCCTCTGCCGCCTCCGCCTCCTCCACAGTGAACCCGAACGTGCCCGCGGCAGCTGCGGCCGCAACCTCTTCCGCCCTAGTGGCGATGCACTGCAGCTCCTCGTCGGTGGTGTCACGGGTGAGGCTCTTCTGCTCGTCAGCATGGACCGGCACTTCCTCCAAGTTGTCGAAGAATGCTTGCACGATGTCATCAGCAGGCTCTTGCCAAGTTGGAACGATTCCGTGTGAATCGCACAACGGCATCATGGCGCGGATCCGGTCAAGCGAAGAATTATTGCACAATGGAACGACGCCCCTCGCCAGCGTGAATGGGTGCTGGGGATCGCGTTTGAACAACTCCAGGAGCATTGCATCCAGCTCCATGACGGTGAAGTTGTAGTTGAGGCCCGGCCGCAGCCTCACGATGTCCGCCGAGTTCTTGAATTCCCAGGCGGGCCTCCCCCTCTCCTGCAGGGGGGCGATGCGGCGGCGGAGGAAATCTGCGCCTACAGCGCCTACAGTGAGCCCGCAAGCCTGAGGCAAAGGATCCTAGTAATGGCGATCTTCAGCCTCTCGTCTTCCGGGGCCACGTTGCTCCAGTCATTGCCGCGCACTATTGGAGCTTGGCGCATGGCGCTGAAGGGCTGCGGATTCTCCTCGACGATCCAGCACCACTCCGCTCTCCACTCCTCCCACTTGCTGCGGAGCTCACCCTCCAAGTACGCCTCCTTCTTTCCGACTCTCGAGATCCAGGCGATCCCTCCGGCAAGCGGCTCTCCTCTCTCTACCCGAGGCATGAAGAAGTGGCAGAAAAGGGCAACATTGGGGTGGACTCCAACAAAGTTTTCGCACAAATGTGCGAAAACTGCCATGGTCAGAACGGCGTTGGGGGTGAAATCAAGGAGGCGGAGGCCGTAGGTGTTCATGATATCGCAGAAGAACTCCAAGAAGGGCGGGCAGAGCCCGCAATAGAAGAACAACGCGAAGAATGGGTACCCGTTTGGAGCCAGTTCCGAAGCAGCGGCCGGGAGTACCCTCGTGCGCGGATGCGCCCGCGTCTCCGTCGCCCAAAAGATGTAGAAGTACTCCCTCAGCTCCTTCGCGCCGAGCTGGGGGGAGAAGATCGCCTGCTCCTTCCGCAGCGCCGCGAGCCGCTGCGCCTCGGCCGACTTCACGCCCTTTCCCTTGTCGGCTTTCGGAGCCATGGCGGAGGTGGTGGGGGAGGTCGACGGCGTTGGTGATGCTGGTGGCAATGGGGGGCGGAGCGCTGCTCTCTCGGCTTCGAGAAGAAGGGGGGGAGCGGCGGAGGTTCGTGAAGATGGAGTAGTAGCAACCAGCGAGGGGGGAACGAACTGCCCCTGTTTCCTCTGCTTATAAAGAGGGACGGGGCGGACGTTTCGCCCTTCCAAATAAAGAACCACCCACGATCTCTCCCACGACGCCGCATTCAACGCGTGCCGTTAGGGTAGAGCGCGGTGGATACGGAGCGAGATTCGGCGTGGCCCAGTCCGCGTGTGCCCGTGCCCTGTCTTGGGCCTGGCCCATCAGCGCTCGGCACCGTGTCTGGCCCAGGCCCGGGGGCTCCTGTCGGTGTACTAGAATAGGGGTACCCTAATACCCCGAACTTGTGCACGGGCAGTTGCAGCACCCCGCGGCAAGGCTTGCCAGGCGAACGCCAAGATCTTCCGTGGTTCCCTTGGAGCCATTCAAGAACAAAGTATTTAAGCTCAGGAGACAAGGCCCCGGTAAGAGGAGCTTGCCGGGAAGGCCAACCAAGGCACTCCAAGGAACTTGCCGCGACGCGCCACGCGCTCCGACAGGGCAACAAGGCCCCGGCAAGAGGAGCTTACCGGGAAGACCAACCAAGGCACCTCGAGGCCCGGTGAGCGACAAGCTTCCGGACCCGACAATATAACAGCAGCGGCAAGGCGCTTGCCGCGGCAGGCGGCCACTCTGTGCCCACGCTCCAGCGCATCCACCAACGTGTCGCTCTGGGGGCCTCTCCAGGCACGTGTGGCGGGAGGCTGTGCAGCCAGCGGTGCGCAGTGGCATGCGAAGCTGACAAGATCGCCATCGTGGCGAACGGTGGCGCCCCTAACGGTCCTTTTCTGCACTGTTTAGGCGACTCAGACGGTCATTTAATGCCCTTGTCCCCTGCCGTCAGGGTTAGGTAGGGTGCACTGTACAAGTAACTGTACCAACCACCTCACTTTTTACATTTGTACCCTTCTTTGCATTGCCACCTGTCGGTGACCCCTTTAGCGTATAAAAGGAGGCCCATGCGCAACATAGGGGGGGTTCGCGAGGTTCGGAACCCAGAAAAACACTACGCTCTCTCTCTGG
Organism: Triticum dicoccoides; assembly: GCF_002162155.2. NCBI lineage: Eukaryota > Viridiplantae > Streptophyta > Magnoliopsida > Poales > Poaceae > Triticum > Triticum dicoccoides. The sequence continues at coordinate 529,247,101 of NC_041392.1, forward strand.
AGCAAGAACACAAGATAATCAACCAAGCAGCAGTAGGAGTGTTATCTCTCCGGAGAGCTCCGAAGCTGGGTAAACTGCTCGTGTGCTTCGCCTCGATCTGCTCTTCGTGTGATCTCCGCCCCCCGCCGAACCGAAAGGGGCTCGGTCCGCCGGCCACATAGGTGTTCGTGGATCAGTTTCCCCGACAAAGATGCATAAAGGATAAACATCACATGCAATCAATATAAGTGATATGATATGGCCATCATCATCTTGTGCCTTTGATCTCCATCTCCAAAGCACTGTCATGATCACCATCGTCACCGGCTTGACACCTTGATCTCCATCGAAGCATCATTGTCGTCTCGCCAACTATTGCTTCTAAGACTATCGCTACCGCTTAGTGATAAAGTAAAGCAATTACATGGCGATTGCATTTCATACAATAAAGCGACAACCATATGGCTCCTGCCAGTTGTCGATAACTGTGTTACAAAACATGATCATCTCATACAATAAAATTTAGCATCATGTCTTGACCATATCACATCACAACATGCCCTGCAAAAACAAGTTAGACGTCCTCTACTTTGTTGTTGCAAGTTTTATGTGGCTGCTACGGGCTGAGCAAGAACCGTTCTTACCTACGCATCAAAAAAACACAATGTGGTATAGTGATTGCTTTTTGATCTTCAGAAAGAACCCTATTCATTGAATCCGATTCAACTAAAGCTGGAGAAACAGACACCCACTAGCCACTTGTGTGCGAAGCACACGTCGGTAGAACCAGTCTCGCGTAAGCGTACGCGTAATGTCGGTCTGGGCGCTTCATCCAACAATGCCGCTGAATCAAGAATCAACTAGTGACGGCAAGCTATATGTATATACCCACGCCCACAACTCCTTTGTGTTCTACTCGTGCATATAACATCTACGCATAAAACTGGCTCTGATGCCACTGTTGGGGAACGCAGTAATTTCAAAAAAATTCCTACGCACACGCAAGATCATGGTGATGCACAGCAACGAGAGGGGAGAGTATCGTCTACGTACCCTCGTAGACCGTAAGTGGAAGCGTTATGACAACGCGGTTGATGTACTCGTACGTCTTCACGATCGACTGATCTAGTACCGAAGATACGGCACCTCCGTGATCTGCACACGTTCAGCTCGGTGACGTCCCGCGAACTCACGATCTAATAGAGCTTCGAGGGAGAGCTTCGTCAGCACGATGACGTGATTAAGGTGATGATGTTGCTACTAGAACAAGGCTTCGCCTAAGCACCGCTACGATATTACCGAGGTGGATTATGGTGGACGGGGGCACCGCACACGGCTAAAGATCAATGATCAACTTGTGTGTCTATGGGGTGCCCCCCTCCCCGTAGATAAAGGAGTGGAGGAGGGGGGCGGCCCTGCTATGGCGCGCCCCATGGGGAGTCCTACTCCCACCGGGAGTAGGATTCCCCCCCTTTCCATGTAGTAGGAGTAGGAGAAGGAAGGAGGAAAGAGGGAGAAGGAAAGGGCCCCCCCCTTCCTAGTCCAATTCGGACCAGAGGGGGAGGGGGCGTGCGGCCTGCCCTGGCAGCCCCTCCTCTCGTTACACTAAGGCCCATAAGTCCCATTAAGCTCCCCGGGGGGTTCCGGTAACCCCCCGGTACTCCGGTATATGCCCGAACTTCACTCGGAACCCTTCCGATGTCCAAACATAGTTGTCCAATATATCGATCTTTATTTCTCGACCATTTCGAGACTCCTCGGCATGTCCGTGATCAAATCCGGGACTCCGAACTACCTTCGGTACATCAAAACACATAAGCTCATAATATCGATCGTCACCGAACGTTAAGCATGCGGACCCTATGGGTTCGAGAACTATGTAGACATGACCGAGACATATCTCCGGTCAATATCCAATAGCGGAACCTGGATGCTCATATTGGTTTCTACATATTCTACGAAGATCTTTATCGGTCAAACCGCATAACGATATACGTTGTTCCCTTTGCCATCGGTATGTTACTTGCCCGAGATTCGATCGTCGGTATCTCAATACCTAGTTCAATCTCGTTACCAGCGAGTCTCTTTACTCGTTCCGTAATGCTACATCCCGCAGCTAACTCATTAGCTACATTGCTTGCAAGGCTTATAGTGATGTATATTACCGAGAGGGCCCAGAGATACCTCTCCGACAATTGGAGTGACAAATCCCAATCTTGATCCATGCCAACTCAACAAACACCATCAGAGACACCTATAGAGCACCTTTATAATCACCCAGTTATGTTGTGATGTTTGGTAGCACACAAAGTGTTCCTCCGGTATTCGGGAGTTGCATGATCTCATAATCATAGGGACATGTATAGTTATGGAGAAAGCAATAGCAACAAACTAAACGATCATCGTGTTAAGCTAACAGATGGGTCAAGTCAATCAAATCATTCTATAATGATGTGATCCCGTTAATCAAATGACAACTCATGTCTTATGGTTAGGAAACATAACCATCATTGATTCAACGAGCTAGTCAAGTAGAGGAAAACTAGTGACACTCTGTTTGTCTATATATTCACACATGTACTAAGTTTCCGGTTAATACAATTCTAGCATGAATAATAAACATTTATCATGATATAAGGAAATATAAATAACAACTTTATTATTGCCTCTAGGGCATATTTCCTTCAGTGAATGATATTAATGTTATTGAAAAATGACCGGCAATCACTATTGGAAGTTTTCAAATACTTCTACCTACCGTCAAAAAGAACTATGAAATGCTTATTGTTGGGGACATGCATATCCCCATTGAGGTAACTTCATGATTTACGAAAGTTCTTCGGTTTCATGCTAATCAAAAGTGGTTGTTAATAAGACTTGATCAACCTTATCAATGGATCATTTTTTAGCGGTATGAAGTTGATGAATTTAGTAAGCACTACCTTCCGTCCCTACTTTTTATTCTCTGTTTTTATTAGTTAAATAAAATAAAGTGCCATGTTTTGTCCATTTTCTAAATTTCTCATGCAATAAAAAATGACCCAAAAATAAAAGTTCTCATAATGCCCTCAAAATTTAATACAATTTTTTCTGAATATTTCTGAATTTCTGGTGCAAATAATATCATAGGGAGGTGGACCAAGTGGGCACAACCCACCTGGGCACGCCAGGACCCCTAGGCGCGCCCTGGTGGGTTGTGGTCCCCACGTGGGCCCTCTCACTTATCTCTTTGTACGACATCATCACCTACCTCCAGAAAAAATTCCATTGCTCTCTCTCTCTCCCGCGTTCTTGCTCTCAAACCCGGGGATTTCGATCTCTTTGCTCGAAGCTCCATTTCCGAAACTGTTTCGGGGGATTGTTGCTTGGTATGTGACTCTACCATTTGTCCAATTAGTTTTAGTTTTAGTGGTTTATATTTTGAATAATTAGCTACTCTTGGTGTTGCTGTAGATGAGCTTGCATGTTGAATTCTTAGTGTTCTTAGTAGGTTGAATGCTTGCTATGGCCTCTATGTATCCCTATGAGTAGTTGGTATCATGTTTGTGAAGTTTTGTTGAGAAAATTTAGTGGGCTAATAAATTTCAGAATTTTGTTCATAGGAAAACCATGAATATATTTAGGAAGTTTGGCTCTAAGAAGAACTCCAATGGTGTTATTGGAGAGTCATCCGATAGTGATTTCCATCCTCGGAGGTTGGCGGAAGTACGGCCGTGTGAATGGCCGCACACCCCGTTCCTGGAAGAGCCTGGAATCCTTCAGGAGTTCATGCAATATGCTGCTAATGTCGGCCTTACCGACTTCGTCGCAGATGAGTGTGAACAACACCAAATCCTCACAAACATCTTTGTTCAAAGCTTTACTTTCCTGCCTAGGAATAATCCTCCTGAAGTGAGCTTTGATTTATATGCTGAAAACCATCAGATAGAACTTACTGAATTTTGTAACATATGCATGATCCCTTCTGATGGGAGCTTAGCCGAGCCTAGGCCGGCTGAGTTTGAGGCCTTTTATCGCACTTTGACAGTGGGAGATGAGAGAGGGGTGTCGGCTATCACTGCCGCTGGCTTGCATTTTCCTGCGGTTCATTACTTTGCTCTTTTCATTGCAAAATGCTTGCTTGCTAGGAGAAGGTGGGTGCGCTCAGCTCACCAGACCTTGTTGTTTTGCGTCGTGCATTAGAGGGTGACAACACTTATAGTTTGGGAGCTATTGTGGCTTGTCGCCTCCACCTTAATAAATCCATGGGTAAAGTTCATGGTGGGATTTATGCTACTCATTTGGCGGCTCACTTCGAGGTTGAGATACGCCCTCATGATTACCCTCTGACCAAGGTTTACCTAGACCATGCTGCCATGGATCACCACCATTTTACTGATGATAGATCTCCTGACATTCCTATTCCTTATAACCTGGTTTTTAGTATTGAAACTCGTGATATTATTCCACTACCTGCTCCTGCTTTGCTTGATTCTGTTGCCAGGGCGGATATAGGATCATGCATGCGGACATCATCGCCTATCGGAACGCTCAAGTTGTTGCAGAGGCAGAGGAGGAGCCTCAGCAGTGGGATCAGTGGATGCCCACTCCTCAGTACCCCTACTACCATCCAAACTTCTAACCGACTACCAAGTTAGGCTAAAAGCCTAAGCTTGGGGGAGTACGTGTTCTCACCGACATTACATCCATAATTCACTTATTCATCTTGTCAGTGTTCACACTTTTTCATTGCATCATCCATGTTTAAATTTTATTTTTCTTGCTTTCTTCTTGTGTGTTTGAAAAACCTTAGAAAAAACAAAAAAATTAGTTGTAGCTAGTTTACTTTCTATGCATGCTTAGCTGTAGTATTAAAAAGAAAACCCAAAAAGATTTCCTTGTTCTTCTTTTGCTTGTTGGGACCTTTCCCGTGTAAATACTTTTTCTCGTTTTTGCTTTTCCCTTTTATTTGCTTGTTCAAGAAAACCAAAACTCCAAAAATATTTTAGTGTGTTTCTCTGAATTTCTTTTCTTTTATTCAAGTTGTACAGAGGAGAAGACCACGATGAAAAATGTTGAGTGGCTCTGTATGAATAACTATTGAACTAATAAAGAGCCCATTTTACCTTGTCTTCTCCTGTTGAATAAAATGTTTGCAGATTCCAGCTTAGTCCATGGCACTCTTGCACTATTATTATTTTCACATCGTTCGGTCATGCAAGTGAAAGGTAATAATGACGATATTAGATGAACTGGCCGTGGCAGAGAGAAACTGTTATGAACTCGACTTGTTCTGTTTGTGTAAATATGTTTAATCTAGTATCCATGATTCAGCCCATTATGATTAAACATGTTTACAATGACAATTAGAGATTATAGTTTCTCATGCCATGCATAAGTATCTAGGAGTGGATAATGATTTATCTTGGATATCAACATTGCGTTGAAATGATTGTGATGTAGTATGATGATATGGTATCCTCCTCTGAATGTTCGAGTGGCTTGACTTGGCACATGTTCATGCATGTAGTTGAATCAAAACCAACATAGCCTCTATGATATTTATGTTCATGGTGATCATATCCTACTCATGCTAGTGTCCAATGTTACTTATACATAATGCATGATCATGATTGTTGTTGCTCTCTAGCTGGCCGCTTCTCAATCTAATTGCTAGCCTTCACCTGTACTAAGTGGGAATTCTGCTTGTACATCAAAAACCTTGAACCCAAAGTTATTCCATATGAGTCCATCATACCTACCTATATGCGGTATTACCCTGCTGTCCTAAGTAAATTTGCATGTGCCACCTCTAAAAACTTCTAAAAAAATATCTTTTTTGTGTGCCTGGATCATTCACGGAACGACAGGAGGTGGTCGGTATCTTCCATGCTAAGTGGGTTATTCTCAGGTTAAGTGTTTATTCACTCGCCATCGCACGAGAAAAGGGCGGTAATAGGAATGCCCAGTCCCAAACTGTAAATACAAAAAGAGTTAATTGCTCAAATAATCAAACGAAAACTCCCAATGGAGTCAAAACCTTTACTTTTTATCGCTTGGGAAGCGCCACTAGCTTGTTTAGCATGGGAGATATTGATAACTGATAGTCGTCAAGTAAATGAGAAGGGTGCATGTCTCAAAATATCATTTATCGCTGTTTTAAAAACTTGAGCTCTGGCACCTTTGCAAATCACTGCTTCCCTCTGCGAAGGGTCTATCTATTTACTTTTATGTTGTGCCATCACCTTCTAAAACAAGCGCTAGAACCTGAGAGCACAACTGTCATGACTTATGCATTGTGTGTGGCTAATGTGGATGCATCATGACTAGATCTTTTCTACCATGAATTACAATGTTTAGTCACTGCTTGGACTTTGAAGGTGCTCTACATTTATATTTTGCGGTCTCAGAAAGGGCTAGCGAGATACCACTATTGTCATATTATATCATGGTTGTGTGGACAATGTGTTACCATTTGAGATGTCTTATTATTGCTCGCTAGCTGATTATGTCATTGATATGAGTTAATATAATATTTAAGAATTATTGTCGGCATGGTTAGTTATAATGTTGGCTGAAAACCTGGGTGTTGTTTAAGCTTATTTATACAAACAAGTGCAAAAGAGTTCGTAAAAGTTTTTCTTTTTCACTTTCAGTTTATCAACTGAATTGCTTGAGGACAAGCAAATGTTTAAGCTTGGGCGAGTTGATACGTCTCCAACGTATCTACTTTCCCTAACACTTTTCCTCTTGTTTTGGACTCTAATTTGCATGATTTGAATGAAACTAACCCTGAACTGACGTTGTTTTCAGCAGAACTACCATGGTGTTGTTTTTGTGAAGAAATAAAAGTTCTCATAATGGAACAAAACTTTGCGAGGAATTTTGATATAATAAAAGAGAATTTCTGGAGCCAAGACCGACCGAAGGGGAGCACCTGGGTGGGCACAACCCACCAGGGCGCGCCCCCCTCACCAGGCACGCCCGGGTGGGTTGTCCCTACCTGGTGGCCCCGCAGACCCCGATTCCAACTCCATAAATACCTATTTTTCCAGAAAAAAAATCAAGGAGAAAGAATTATCGCGATCCACGAGACGGAGCCACCGTCACCTCCTATTCTTCATCGGGAGGCGAGATCTGGAGTCCGTTTGGGGCTCCGGAGAGGGGGATCTTCGTTCTTCATCATCACCAACCCTTCTCCATCGCCAATTCCATGATGCTCCCCACCGGCAGTGAGTAATTCCTTCGTAAGCTCGCTGGTCGGTGAGGAGTTGGATGAGATTCATCATGTAATCAAGTTAGTTTTGTTAGGGCTTGATCCCTAGTATCCACTATGTTCTAAGATTGATGTTGCTATGACTTTGCCATGCTTAATGCTTGTCACTTTGGGCCCGAGTGCCATGATTTCAGATCTGAACTGTTTATGTTATCACCATTATATTCATGTTCTAGATCCGATCTTGCAAGTTATAGTCACCTACTACGTGTTATAATCCGGCAACCCGGGAGTGACAATAACCGGGACTACTCCCGATGATGACCGTAGTTTGAGGAGTTCACGTATTCACCGTGTGTTAATGCTTTGTTCCGGTTCTCTATTAAAAGAAGGCCTTAATATCCCTTAGTTTCCAATATGGACCCCGCTGCCATGGGAGGGTAGACAAAAGATGTCATGCAAGTTCTTTCCATAAGCACGTATGACTATTTACGGAATACATGCCTACATTATATTGGCCAACTGGAGCTAGTGTCGTATCGCCCTAGGTTATAACTGTCTCATGATGAATATCATCCAACAAGTCACCAATCCAATGCCTACGAATTTATCTTATATTGTTCTTGCTAAGTTACTACTGCTATCATCACTGTTACCGTTACTATTGTTGATGTCACCATTATCAAAACTATCATATTACTTTGCTACTGATTACTTGCTGCAGATAATTAATCTCCAGGTGTGGTTGAATTGACAACTCAGCTGCTAATACCTTCAAATATTGTTTGGCTCCCCTTGTGTCTAATCTATAAATTAGGGTTGAATACTCTACACTCGAAAACTGTTGCGATCCCCTATACTTGTGGGTTATCACTCGGCGCCGCGGTACTACCGCTGGATCACTATCAAGCCCACTTCCGAGACAATGAAGGATCCTCCAAAGATGCGGGAAAGAGTTGGGTGCAAAGGAGACGTGTACGTGTTGATTCCACCCTGACCTTTCTGATACGGACCCCCTCTTGATAGTACGGTGTTTCCTTCGACTCAAGTCCACCAAAACTGAAACGAAGGAAACACACCGTCTTCTCCTTAAACACTAAGGGGAAAGAATCGTCTCATGCCAATGAATGAATATCTGAAATGCTCAATGCACACGATTAGTCTACAAAAGTATTGTCATCAATCACCAAAACCACTTAGAGGGAGACATTCCCTAACACATGGTATATGTCATGTGATGATATTGGGACGTGGGATTGAAACCGACTGAAATTGGAATTTCATCAGAAGTTTTATCCTATGCATCTGGTTCATCATGATCGTGAAGGATAAAGTATGACTCAAGCTTGGAGGAGGCTTAATTACATGATGCACACATGCCCCAATCATGAGCTCTCAAGAGAAATTATTATTCGGAATTTTTATGCTCGGTTTTCTCATAATGATCGATCTGATGGGGAACGTTGCATGAAAATCAAAACAATTCTACGAACACCCAAGATCTAATCTAGGCCGGAGATGCATAGTAACAAGAGAGGAGTGTGTCTACATACCCTTGTCAACCAAAAGAGGAAGCATATAGAATGCGGTAGATGTAGTCGTACTCTTCATGATCCGATCACGATCCAATCCGATCTAGCACCGAACGGACGACACCTCCGCATTCAGCACACGTGCGGCTCGGTGACGTCTCCTCCTTCTTAATCCAGCAAGCAAGAGAGGATAAGTAGATGAGATCTCAACCAGCATGACAGCATGGTGGAGATGGTGGTGGTGGTGCAGTGCCGACAGGGCTTCACCAAACGCTACCGGAACTAATCTGAGGAGAAAACGGAGTTATGGGAGAGGTAGGGTTGCCGCCGGGGCATGGGAATTGGTGTGTTCAGCCCCTCCCTCTACCCCGCTATATATAGGAGGCAAGGGGGAGGGCTGAGGCGCAACCCTAGCCTCTCATCTAAGGAGGGGGCATGGGCCTAGGGAGGTTTCCTCCCACCCCAAGGCACCTAGGGGGTGCCTTCCCCCTTAGCACTATTCCTCCTCCTCCCCACCTAGCACATGGGCCTCTTGGGGCCGGTGCCCTTGCCCATATAGGTCAAGGCGCACCCCTACAGCCCATGTGGGCCCCTGGGGTAGGTGGCCCCCCGGTGGACCCTGGACCCCTTTCAACACTCTTGGTACAATACCGATGATGCGTGAAACTTTTTCGCAACCAAAACATGACTTCATATATATAAATATTTACCTCTGGACCATTTCGGAGCTCCCTTGGGACGCGGGGAGTGTTGTACTACATCATTGTGCAATTGATGTTTAGCTTCTAATATTAACTTGGTGCTTTTAGATACATGTGTCATTGATAAAGATCCGCGCTTCGATCTTTTTGCATATGGGGCAATGAGATATTCATAAACCAGCATCAAGTATGGAAACTGATAAAGATTGTTAGTAAAATGGGTCAAAAGATGGAAATTAAACTATTTGTTTACACTTTATCTAAGGCAATAGTGAACCGTGGGATGGTAAGCGAGAACTCTGCAACCTTCTTTTTATTGCCCATAATGAGATGTGTTACATGACAATGTCTGAATCTTGTTTTCCTTTGCAATGGTTCTCAAACTACATGATTGGTGGGCATGCAAAGGTTAAAGTATTTCTACTAGAACACAATGACTATCGAGATGTTCTGATGAAGACAGTGAAGGATGGGCGGTCGGCCATCGCAAGGTGTTGGACTAGAGTCTTGTGTGCCTTCTGCATAAAGGATTGCACAATATAGGCATTCTGCTTCACCTTGTTCAACAACCAGAATGTCTTTCGCCTCTTTCTTTATCGTCTTCAATAATAAAAGTATACAACCCTGGTTCATCATTCTTTATTTGGTGCTTGTGTATTTTTTTTAATATAATTCTTGAACGTATGTACCCGTGAATCGACTAATGCATTGGTTGTTGAACCTGATGGATATGAATAAAGTAATAGCCTACTTTCAAATTCAAATTCGGTATAATTTTAAATAGCAGCGATTAAATTAGGGTGAAAATACACTCCACAGGTCGTTACGGCGCACACGCTCTGTAAAGCACAACCTGTGTGATATACATTATAATCCGACACGGTTCATAGAGAGAAAACGTGTGCGACCATGCATACAGTTGTCGTTTGTAAAGCGAGTGTGATGTCACACAATATCACAAACGGTGCGAGCAAACTAAATGTTTGCGATAGTCACCTTATCGTAACGTTTTACAATTATGAACTGTTTCTGATATTGTACGCATCGTAAATGTTACACCATAGAATAGCGTGTGCGATAATTATCATTTATGACACTGATACAATAGTCCGACGTGTCGTAATCCTATCTGACACTCCGTACGATGATTAACTAATCTTCTTAGTTTATATATCGCATACAGTTCGAGAGAATTGGATGTGTATGTGATAATCGCCTTATCATACACGTTTTACAATCATGAATTCTTTGTGATGAGGTGTGCATCGTAAACATTGCACCCACAGAGTAGCATGTGCAATGATAAGGCCAACACACACGAGTAGCAAGGATTGAGCGTTTGGGATATTTAATATATCGCAAACAGTTGTGTACGAATCGTGTTTGGGATAGATGCGGGCATCGCATACGCTTAGTTCTGGAAAACATATGCATCCCTACTCTCTATCCCTGACGGTTTCTGGGTCGTGTGGAAATGACCCCTATCACACACATAGGCAAGGCGGCGGTTTAAAACTCCGCCGTGAAAAGGGATTAAAAATTGTCTGTATAGCAACTCCCTTTTTTGCTTTTTTTGTAAAAAAAGTTCATCAAAACCTAATAACTTGGGATCTAATTTTGAAATCTAGACACGAGATATCCAACAATGAAAGCAGTTCAGGATTTGAACGAATGGTTTAAGAAATAAAACGTTTTACATAACAGATATACAAAAATATAAGGAAGAACTCAGATGGTGCACCACTTGTCACAGCATGAAAAGTTGGAAACGACCTTTGCAAGTGATAACCCTTAACTAGTGATTTCGCACGTAGCCGCGACTTCATGCAATAAGGTGGTCGGTTTTATATGGGCTGGCCGATTGCGATGCTACTTTTCTTCGTGCTTGATTGCTTCTAGTGTAGCGAGCTTGCCATTTTTCCAGTTTTTCTGTTCTATAAATTTCATTTATATTATGGAATATATATATATATATATATATATATATATATATATATATATATATATATATATATATATATGTACACAATTTATTTTACATGTATTTTAGATAAATGTTCATTGCACATCTAAAAAAATGTGCAAGCAATGTAAAAAATGTGTTCATGCAATTTATAAATTCATCATGCAATTTATAAAAATGTTCTTAACATTAATAGTTTAAAATTTTGTTGGTGATATTTTTAAAAATGTATTCATGAAA
>NC_041392.1:529259135-529267791 GCF_002162155.2 Triticum dicoccoides
TCATGAAAATTTTAAAAATTATTCACGTAATTTGTAAATAATGTTCGTACCTTTCAAAAATTGTCCATGACAACGAAAAATGTCCATTTGTTTAAAAATATGTTTAATTGCATTTTCAAGGATAATAATAAATTAAAAATAATTGTTCTCATAAATTTTCATAATATATTGAAAAATTCATGACATTTAAAAATGTTCTAATAATTGAAAACTGTTTAAGACATTTTTATAGATGTTAATTATGTGTTTAATTTTTTTGCTTTATATTTAAAACTTTTCTCTTGGTATTTAAATATTATTTAATGTGGTTTTACAAATGTTAAGCACGTATTCAGATAAAAGTCTTATTTTGATCAAAATCATCAATATGTGTCTGAAAAGAGTTGAACCTGTACAAAAAAATGTTCAACTTGTGTTCGCTAAAAAGTTGATATGTATTTTAAAATTTTGATTTTTTTTTCTGAAAATCTAAAGGAAATAATTAAGAAAAGAATAAAACCAAACGAAGAACCGATAGTGAAAAGCATTGTAAAGAAGAATTAAAAAGCACACAAAACTGTTCTAAAACAGTGTGGAAGGTTCTGCAAACCGGTCTTTAGAAGCTGTCAAAAACCGCTTCTTGGGCCTGCCCATATTGGCCGTCCCTGAAGCGAGGCTACCGTGCGTCTAGTAGTAAGTGAGTTATAGCATTGACGAGCTCGGTCTGTTGGGTGTGAAGGAAGGAAATTATGGGCCTAAAGTGATCTGGAATTTTTTGTGCATGACTTCTGTGCCCATTTCATTAGCGGCACAACGCACAGGAGAGCTTTGACTGGGCCAGCCAATTAGCAGGCACCGAAACAGTGCGAGTAAAAATCCAAAACAAAAGTGATACACTTGCAAGTTATCAAACATGATATCTCTAGCTGTTGAATGGGTGTTGCTAGCCACTGGAGCTGTTGAGCATTAGTGACTGATTGACAGCGGGAAACTTTAAGATCTATATAAAATGCTAGATTTAGTTATTTTTTAAATCTTTTGAACATTTCTTGAATTTTTGAACAATGTTTGGAAGATGTTGAACATTTATGAAATTCCAATTTTCTTAAATATTTGTGAACTTTTTTTGAAATTGTGGACAACTTTAAAATTCCAAATTGTTTCTGAAATTATGAACAATTTTGGGAAAACATAAGCAATTTTAGAATTCAGAAGAATTTTTTGAAAACAATGATCAAGTTTTAAAACTTTGAAGAATTTTTTAAAATGTGAACATTTTATAAATTCCAGAACATATTTTTAAACATGGACATTCTTTGAATTCATAAAAACTTTGAAACTTGAACATGTTTCGAAATTTCAAATAATTTTGGAATAGGAAATGAAAGAGAAAAATTGAAGAAAACAGAAAAAATGAAAGAAAAATATAAATAGACCTAAACCAGACCGGAATCTTCTAGAAGGTTCATAAAACCGTAAGGGAATGTAGCTAATTGGGCCGGGCCATCTCCTTCTTGGTGGTTCCTTTCCTGTGCGATTGGTCGACAAATCGCCGCAGCGAGTGGAAAATAGGAAACACCCATTCATCTACCTATCCCCTAAAAAATTCATTTATCTAGCCATCAAAGCGATATTGACTCAAAAAGCAATCAAGCGATGTTCCTTCTCTCCTGAAAAAATTCAGTGCATATACATTATAAGAATAGCCGAAGTTCTATTTTAAAGAGGGCCAACTTTTGAAGACCAGAGGAAGTACCGCTCCTTTTTCTTTGTTAGCTTACAGGTGTTTTTTTTTCTGCAGGGAGCTTATATGTGTTTGATTCTGATATAGCGGGTGCCTGTATCTCAAGAAAGAGTAGGCGATCTGGACTAGTATAGAATGGAAAATAAACCCAGCATAATAAAGACGTACTATTAACTAACCCCCGCAAAAAATGTGTTAACTAAAAGGTGCCAGGAAAGGTGGAATATCGGCCTAGGTTGACGTGCAATGACACGACGATGGCGCCAACCAACTCGATCAAGTGAGCTTTGAGATGCACGCTAATCAGATTCACGAAAGAGAGAGTTTTAGACACCACCTAGTCAATAAGATCTTCTCGATCGCGTCTCTTGCTTATAATAACTGAACAATGGTAACGATCATGCATGCTATATCTTTCTTTCACGAAATAACTCCTCACCTCAATCAAATTATTCTTACATCACCAATGACGAAAAGCAAGCAAAGCATCACTACATAGACGAGAGGGCATGGCATGCATCATCAAACGGCAAACAAACACATAAAGGCATAGCGGAGGACACGCGCGCGCTGGTGATACACTTGCAAGCGATCAAACATGATATCTCTAGCTGGTGAACGGGTGTTGCTAGCCACTAGAGCTGTTGAGCATTGGTGACCGATTGACAACGAGAAACTTTAAGAACTAATTGCAGTGGTAGATTTAATTTTTTAAATCTTTTGAACAATCTTTTGAAGATGTTGAACATTTCCAAAACTCCAATTTTTTTAAAATTTGTGAAAGTTTTTTGAAATTGTGAACAACTTTAAAATTCCAAATTGTTTTGAAATTATGAACAATTTTGAAAAACATAAGCAATTTTAGAATTCAGAACAATTTTTTGAAAAAACAATGAACAATTTTTGAAACTTTGAACAATTTTTCAAAATGTGAACACTTTATGAATTCCGTAACATATTTTTAAACATGAACTTTTTTTATTCAGAAAACATTGAAACTTGATTTTTTTTAAATTTCAAATAATTTTTGAAATAGAAAATTAAAGAGAATAAATTGAAGAAAACAGTAAAAAATGAAATAAAAATATAAACAGACCTAAACCAGACTGGAATCTTCTAGAAGGTTCATAAAACAATAAGGCAATATAGCTAATTGGGCCGGGCCATCTCCTTCTTGGTCGTTCCTTTCCTGTGCGACTGGTCGACAAATTGCCGCATCGAGTGGAAAATAGGAAACACCCATTCATCTACCCATCCCCTAAAAAAACATTTGTCTAGCCATCAAGCGATATTGACTCAAAAAGCAATCGAGCGATGTTGCCTCTCTCCCGAAAAAATTCAGTGCATATATATTATAAGAATAGCCAAAGTTGTATTTATAGAGGGCCAACTTTTGAAGACCAGAGGAAGTACTGCACCTTTTTTTTTGTTAGCTTACAAGTGTTTTTTTTTGTAGGGAGCTTATGTGTGTTTAATTCTGATATCGTGTGTGCCTGTATCTTCTATATAAAAAGATTCAAAGGGGCAGATCCAACAAATCTCAAGCGTCAAATCAGGTCAATCCAATGAGTCGGGCTGCTCTAATGGTAAGCGCTTAACACGTTTAGTGAGTAGTTAATATCTACCAAATATTAATGCCAATATAAATAATATCCTACCTAATATTTACGTGTAATTAATATATTACCTAATATCAACGTGCATTGCACGTACACATTTACCGGTCTCAAGAAAGAGTAGGCGATCTGGACTGGTAAAGAATGTAAAATAAATCCAGCATAATAAGGATGTACTCCCTCCGTTCCAAAATAAATGTGTTGGAAAAATGAGCAAATTACTACGAGATTTAATCCGAATAAATAGGAAATAGATCATGACAGCAATAAGAGAGATTAAACTAATCATGCGAACTAGCATAGTAGATGAACATATCACATCTAGGGCACATACTAGAAACATGAATTCTACCACGATCTCGAACAAGAAGGATAGAATAACATACGGTGCAGCGGGTGCAACACCGCCGGCGTTGACGTTGTCGCCCATGTCGTCGAGGATGAGGTTGCCGAGGTCAGAGAAGGAGTCGTCGCTGCCAGCAGTCGCGCGAGTGCCATCCCCAAAAACCTGATCGCCCCTCTCCCGTACAGGATCACGAGAGGCGGGGTTCCGGAGGCCTGCAGTCAACGTGCATAGCTCTGTCCTCGGCTCGGCTCAATCCCGCAACCCGCGGCGCGGCGGCGCGTCGTGACGAGGCGAGGCGTGGCGAGCGAGGAGGAGGAGCGCGTGTGTAGGTCTCCTCTTCTGATGCTCATACAAGTGATAGAAGAGCTCACCTTATAAAGAGGTGCAACTCTCTCTCAACTTCCGGGGTGGGGCTAAACTTTAGTCTCACTCACTCCACTCACATGTGTGCATGAATGTGCCAAGAGAATTTCAGAATTTTAGTTGGGCTTTTGGCCAAAGGCCTACTAGCAAACTTCCAATAATCCCCCACAAAGTCTCATTGGCACATCTCATCATTTAGTTCCAAAATATTGTTTATATACCAGTGCTTAGTGGAGACTGTGAAGTTGAACTTCCACTTAGAGATTTATGCTACACTAGATCACAACTTGAATAGTGGACTATGCCTTGAACTACAAGTTTTCTGCGAGACTAGTTTCACACAAATTCTTGACCGATATTGTGCTGCCGCAAGGCTTTCCCGCGGGTGGAGCGTATACGTCATACTCCAGGGCCTTTTCATGAATTTATTAGAGAATACCCAATTCTCACAGACTGCGACGTTAACAGTCAAATTCATATAGATGTGTTCCCCAGAAGATGTTCTGCAGGACAACATCTCTGCTTACCCAAATAAGCTACTTGGAACACATTAAGATAAGTATCAACCTGCCATGCAGATCAGGAGAGTATTGCATCTTCATGGAGTAGGATAGGTAATATAGGGATACTCTCCTCCTAGCTGACCAACAGCTTGTCTCCCACTTCTACTTCACGGGATCTCCGATCACATAAAGTGGGTTACCACTATGGACAACTCATGCGGTGGGTCTCAGACCCATCTCCATCGATGCATTATCTATCACATTATGTGATAGACCCTTTGTGAAGGGATCTCCCAAATTTTTCGATGTTTGGATATAATCCAACGTCATAACTCCGGAGTTCCTCAATTTTCTGACAGATTTCAGTCTCCTCTTCACATCCCTTGAGGACTTCATATTGTCCTTAGAACTGTTTATCTTGACGATCACAGTTTGATTATCACAGTTCATCAGGATAGGGGGTATTTGTTTTTCAACCATAGGTAAGTCCATCAAGAGCTCACAAAGCCATTCTGCTTCAACAGTGGCAGTGTCTAATGTTGTGAGTTCTGCTTCCATAGTTGACCTCGTTAAGATGGTCTGCTTGCAAGACTTCCAAGAAACAGCGCCACCACCAAGTGTAAAAACATAACCACTTGTGGCCTTAATCTCATCATCATCAGATATCCAGTTTGAGTCACTATAACCCTCCAGTACCCTTGGATACCCGGTGTAGTGAATCCCATAGCTCGCGGTGCCTTTCAAATAGCGCATAACTCTCTCAAGCGCACGCCAATGATCATCTCCTGGTTTTGACACAAACCGACTCAGCTTGCTAACAGCAAACGAGATGTCAGGCCTCGCGGCACTCGCCAAATACATAAGTGAGCCAATAATCTGAGAATACCTCAGTTGATGTCTAGCAATCCGTCGATTCTTTTGAAGCAACACACTAGCATCATATGGAGTTGGAGAAGGTGTGCAGTCGCTATACCCAAAACGACTCAAGACCTTTTCCACATAGTGAGACTGAAGCTGTGTGATCCCACCATTCTCATCTCTCAACAGCTGTGACGCCCCCGATTCAATCGTACACTAATCATACACGCAAACGTGTACGATCAAGATCAGGGACTCACGGGAGGATACCAAAACACAACTCTACAAATAAAAATAAGTCATACAAGCATCATATTACAAGCCAGGGGCCTCGAGGGCTCGAATACAAGAGCTCGATCATAGACGAGTCAGCGGAAGCAACAATATCTGAGTACAGACATAAGTAAACAAGTTTGCCTTAAGGAGGCTAGCACAAACTGGGATACAGATCGAAAGAGGCGCAGGCCTCCTGCCTGGGATCCTCCTAAACTACTCCTGGTTGCCGTCAGCGGGCTGCACGTAGTAGTAGGCACCTCCCGAGTAGTAGTAGTCGTCATCGACAGTGGCATCTGGCTCCTGGGCTCCAACGTCTGGTTGCAGCAATCGAGTATAGAAAAGGGGAAAAGAGGGAGCAAAGCAACCATGAGTACTCATCCAAAGTACTCGTAAGCAAGGAGCTACACTATATATGTATGCATTGGTATCAAATGGATTAAGGGTATCATATGTGGACTGAACTGCAGAATGCCGAAATAAGAGGGGGATAGCTAGTCCTTTCGAAGACTACGCTTCTGGCCACCTCCATCTTGCAACATGTAGAAGAGAGTAGATGGTAAGTTCACCAAGTAGCATCGTGTAGCATAATCCTACCCGGTGATCCTCTCCTTGTCGCCCTGTTAAAGAGCGACCACCGGGTTGTATCTGGCACTTGGAAGGGTGTGTTTTATTAAGTATCCGGTTCTAGTTGTCATAAGGTTAAGGTACAACTCCAAGTCGTCCTGTTACCGAAGATCACGGCTATTCGAATAGATTAACTTCCCTGTAGGGGTGCACCACATTTCCCACTACGCTCGATCCCCTTTGTCTGGACACACTTTTCTGGGTCATGCCCGGCCTCGGAAGATCAACACGTCGCAGCCCTACCTAGGCACAACAGAGAGGTCAGCACACCGGTCTAAATCCTATGGCGCAGGGGTCTGGACCCATCGCCCTTTGCACACCTGCACGTTGCGAACGCGGCCGGAAGCAGAACTAGCCCCCTTAATACAAGAGCAGGCTTACGGTCCAATCCGGCGCGCGCCGTTCAGTCGCTGATGTCACGAAGGCTTCGGCTGATACCACGACGTCGAGTGCCCACAACTGTTCCCGCGTAGATGGTTAGTGCGTATAGGCCAGTGGCCAGACTCAGATCAAATACCAAGATCTCGTTAAACGTGTTATCTTGAAATAACCGCGAACGCCGACCAGGGCCAGGCCCACCTCTCTCCTAGGTGGTCTCAACCTGCCCTGTCGCTTCGCCACAAAGATCCACACAGAGGGCTGTCGGGAAAGTATGTCCTTCCAACCCCCAATTCATGAATCAACCGCGGGTACTCCTCGAGCCGACCCGTCTTTTGTCACCACAAATATCATATATTATGTATAAATATATACCCGTGACCACCTCCCAAGTGATCACGGCCCGATAGTATAGCATGGTAGACAGACAAGAATGTAGGGCCACTGATGACAATCTAGCATCCTATACTAAGCATTTAGGATTGCAGGTAAGGTATCAATAGTTGTAGCAACAATGACAGGCTATGCATCAGAATAGGATTAACGGAAAGCAGTAACATGCTACACTACTCTAATGCAAGCAGTATAGAGGAGAGTAGGCGATATCTGGTGATCAAGGGGGGGCTTGCCTGGTTGCTCTGGCAAGAGAGAGGGGTCGTCAACACTGTAGTCGTACTGGGTAGCCGCGGTGTTGGTCTCGGTGTCTAGCGAGAGAAGAGGGGGAGAAACAATAAATATTAAGCAAACAGATGCATAGTGATGCATGACATGAAAAAACGTGATGCTAGGGGTGCCCTAACACGGTATGAGGTGGTACCGGTGAAGGGGGGAAACATCCGGGAAAATATCCCCGGTGTTTCGCCTTTTCGGACAGGCGAACCAGAGGGGGAAAGTTGCGTGTTTGCTATGCTAGGGATGTTTGGCGTATGAACGGGCTGCGTATCCGGAATCGTCTCGTCGTTCTAAGCAACTTTCATGTTGAAAATAATTTAATCCGAGCTACGGATTAAAAGATATGATTTTCTAAATATTTACTAATTTCTGGAATTTAATTAATCATTTAATTTAATTCGAAATTGGATTAATGACATTAGCATGATGTTATGTTGACATCAGTAGTCAACAGGGATTGACTAAGTCAAACTGACATGTGGGCCTAGTGGGACCCACCTGCCATACACTGTTTAGTTAACTAGGGTTAGGTTAACTAATTACTGTTTAGTTAGACTAACAAGTTAATTAGATCAATTAAATAGGATTATTTAACTTAATTAATTCATTATTTATTTATTTATTTTAATTATTTTTTTCGTTCTCAGGGGGTGGGCCCCGTTCGTCATAGGCCCGGGGGGGCTAGCGGGCGCTGGGTGTCGGGCGCAACCTGGTTGGCCCCGGGCGCCGGCCGGTGCGGCCAAGGGGCGCCAGGCGCGGCCACGGGGAGCAGGGGCAGGGCAGCGCGCCGACGCGGGGCCCCGGCGGCTGAGTCCAGGCGGAGTAGGGGGCGCCGCGGCGAGCAGATGCAGCCGCTGGTGTGTGTGAGGACGCGTCGGGGACGCGGGTCAGCGCGCGGCCAGCGAGCGTCGGCGAGCGCAACGGCGGCATCAGCAAGCTGTAGCTTGCAACGCGAGAAGGGGGAGCAGCGGGGCGCGGCTGCACGCGGGCGGGTGTGCGCGTAGCCGGAGTGGGGCACCAGACAGGGACGACGCGGCGAGGAGAGGCGGGTCGAGGCTCGCGCGCAGCCACATTAGGCAGGGGTCGAAGGCAATGGAGGCCGACGCGAGCAAGCGACACGACGGTTAGCTCCAGCGGGTGGAGGGCGCGGTCGGGCGGAGCCGAGGCACGGTAGTGGGTGAGCGGCGGTAGGCGGAGGCGAGGCCACGAGCGCGCGTCATGGGCGCGGCAGGTCGTGGGCGAGCACAGGGCGGGCGCGGTGCGCGGGCGGCGTGCGCGTGTGCGTGCGAGATGGCAC
>NC_041392.1:529268004-529274428 GCF_002162155.2 Triticum dicoccoides
ATTTTTTTGTTTGTTGTTTTTTGTATTTTCTTTTATTTTATCTTATTTTCTTTTTTGTTTTCTTTTATTTCCTATATACTTTAGTTTAAGTAAAATACCAAAGTTGTATCTAATTTAGTATATGTAATTATGTCACTAACACATTAATTTGCTACCCAAACTAAAATAGTTTTGTATTTATTTAATACTTAAAGCATTTAATTAATAGTTTTTACTATTGTGTTATTACCATTTGAATATTTAAACATCTTATAAAAGTGTGGTTTCTGCACCATAATTACTTTTGCATTATTTGGCTCACTCCGAACATTTTAGTTTTAATATTTGAAAACTTTTATTGTTGAACTTGAATTTGAATTTTGAATCCGAACGGGATTGAATCATCGCGAGATTAACAACCGTAATCGTGGTGACGTGGCATTGTTAGCAGAGATTGTCGTAGCTTAATTATCCGGGCGTCACAATTCTCCTCCGCTACAAGAAATCTCGTCCCGAGATTTAAGAGGTGCAATAAGGGGGAAAGTTCTGGTTACGATATTCTAACGATTCTTCTCGGTCATGGTTGCTCTTCTTGAAGAGTTGGACACTTTAGCTGATATCTTCATTTCTATGCATCAATGCATCATGATGAACTTATCGTCCTTTCTTCGGGAACTCCATCGTACTTACGAAAGAACAAAGGGGGGTATTCCGGGAGAACGGACCTCTGCAAGGTTGACTATCTGGTCGATAACATCGGGGAAGGTGGCGGAAAGTAACTCTCGGATTGAAACTTAATAAGATATCGAGAGCAAAGTAAGAAGGTACCACGAGATGTTTCAAACGGATAGGCAATTGTTCGATGGCTAATGAAAAGGTGAAAGGGCTTCAGGGCAACGAGAATAGGTATTGCGCCTCATACCAGAATAGATCACTAGACAGGTGGTCCATGAATTACATACGAAGTCAAGCGCGAGGAACAACCTTGGGAACAGGTGGTGTACAGGAGAGTCAGGTTCCGATCCTATGGAACTGTGGGTTATGGGCCCACCATCTAGGATAAAAGTATGAGGAGTGGTGACATCTTGCATGTTCATGATAGCAATGCATGTCAGAGGGTAGCCTGTCGATTATGTCGGCAACAACATCGGTACCAAGGGCGAGGGACGAAGAGAACCATTTTCCTGCTCGTTGAATGAGGCAGACCAATAGGCAAAGTTCTCGTCCATCGGTGGTTACTAGAATGTCATCAACAATAGTAACAGGGTCTTACTGACACGGTTGTACACCAAGGTGTTTACATAAGCAGAGAATATTACTGCTTAGATCATATAGATCACAGGAAAGGTTAAAGATAACAATGGAAAGGAAATGTGTTCAACAGATTAAACAGAACAACGCGAGGGAAAATGTGTTTAAACACATATTTCAGGGGGTATATCCTTTCCAAGGGCAAGCAGAACATGATATCCATGCCAGGATATGAAGCAGAAAACCATTTAGGTAAGGGGAGAGGAATTTCATGACATTACCCAAGCAACGGTGGTTGGATAATTGATAAAGAAATTTTAGCATTGTGCTTCGAATGTTCTTATTGAAGATCAGAGTACCACAGACATGCTTCGAGATAGCATTGACATGGTCTTCAGGCAAAGGTCAGACTTTGGAAACACAAAGGATCCATTAGGAATAACTTGTAGAATAAGTCTTACAATTTCCTCATGGAAGAATGGATAACCTTGCTGAAAAGGAATCTATGACCATAGGGCCTCCAGCCGGGTGTGCTAAGCACGACATCCTGGATATAAAAGATGGTAATACTCCAAGGTAAATAAGAACAAATGTTGGATATCAAGGAACTCAAGGTATAACACCGAACACGAACAAGTTTGTGTTGGAGGGAAGGCAATAAAGTTGTCGATGATAACACAATTCATCGAGGGGCAATGATGGTATTTCTCATCATGACTTCGATTGATATCCTAGAAGAGCTCATAAGATTGATGATGATCACGACACAATTGTTGAGAGATTTTGTGAAGATGTAATCCATCGGCGATGACATCAAGTCAAAAGAATGATGAAGCGAAAGGTTATTGGAACCATGGGTACAGCACAAACTCGAAACCATGCTTGTGGTTTAAGGAGAAATGATATGATGAGGAAAATCGACGTAAGCTTAGCTCATCATCGAAAATTGTGCTCCGGGAAGAAGGACCAGGGAGCACAGTTAAGAGCAGCACGATAAGGATATAGCCGATCAAGCTAGGAATTACTTGAAAGATTATTTAAACTCGTAAGCAACGAAAATTATTTAGGGTTATTGAATCGGAGAGCGGACTCGATTCACTATTCGGTGTTCTCGGTTGACGACAACCCAGAACCTAGGAACAATTGGATCCGGTGAGTAATAATAGTTGATGAAGAACCCATAAGAAGTTATGATGTCCCATGATATCTCGAGATACCATGGGGTAATACTCGACAAAAGACCAAAGTGGAGGTTGGACTGGGGTATTGCTCCGCAGAAGACAAATGCTTAAACTTGCACGAGTAATGGTATTTAAAAGAGAACATGGTCGGAACCACGTCCACAGATACAAGATGAACTTATAACAAGGAAATAATTATTTTAAAAGAAGCTTCCATGATAAGGTATACATCGTGTCCATGGGCATGAACACAGGGTTCAAGGTCGACTCCCACTTCCCCAATGCATAACCTTTCATTCACTTCTCTTTTTCGAAGAAGTTGTAGTGTTGAATTATCTGGCAAAATACCAGACGAGTATGACTCGTGAAAACTTTCGAGTTCACACATAATATGGAAGGCATAGGTTCAACCCATCGAGGCATCTTAGGAGCATATACCACAAATTCAGGAATAAATAACACAAGCTCGATAGTAGAGCATGCTGGAGAAAGCAGAGGATACAATTTACGAAAGGCATTATCTATCCAAGGAAAGGCTCACAAGCTTATAGAATATGAAGGACGCTGTCGGATAAAATCCAACAAAGGATCTGGTGGTCCACAAGGGGTCTGATGTGAGCATCGGTACTCAACTAGAGGAATAAGGAATGCAATGAGATTAGTTTATGGAAACAACTGACTAACTCAAAGTTCAAATGCAAAGGAATTATCAATTCCAAGACAAGGGATCAGAAGCAATGCTCTGATTAGGGATGTATAAGTTGAATAGCCTTAGGGGCACAATCGATGGCAAAATTTGATTAGTCGAGATCCGGCTCATATTTAAAATGACATCTGAGTCGGAAGGACGAAATGAAGGATCTGATTAAGGATTGCGAGCATTCACAACATATTGATTCAACAGACTCAAACTGATAATGACTAAGGATGCCAATAAGATTACCGGACTTATGAGGTAAATCATAATGCAAGTAAGCAAGAATTTCAAGAGCAATAGGCTATTGAGGATTTTCGAAAGATCAAATAGTATTTCGAAGACCTTTGTGAAATACATGAATCAACTGGATGAGTGGATACTCGGTAAGTGCGAGAAATTATTCGTAGGGGTATTTAGGTGGCAAGGAACTGCAAGGCAGTAGGCACAAAGTATTCTTGGAACCATAGAGAAAATTTTAGGGTATCTTGTAATAACAAGATCAACTAGGAATAAAAGTAAGAACGGCAAGTATACGTATTTATCCATAGGGATATTTCGGTGGTAGGGAATTGCAAAAGCAACGGGCACAAAGTCTCAAAAGGGTATCGGAGAGTAACTTCAAAATCTTCTGGTGCAGCCGGCGATCATCTGGACTGAAGGGGTTCTCCGGGAGATGTAGTTACGAGAACCTAGAGTTATATTTAGTAAAGTCATTTAACCCGAATAGAAGAGAGATCAGAGTCCCAAAGTATAGATCGAGGAGTAAAAGATCCTAATACCACCCAGTGGCGACGTGGGCCCTTAAGGCACACAACCATGTTAGTAAAAGTTTTTGTAATGTCTAGACTCGACTTCGGCCAAGGAGTGTGGAAGGGGGATTCCTACAGGCAGTCGGCTCTGATACTAACTTGTGACACCCCTGATTCAATCGTACACTAATCATACACACAAACGTGTAAGATCAAGATCAGGGACTCACGGGAAGATATCACAACACAACTCTACAAATAAAAATAAGTCATACAAGCATCATATTACAAGCCAGAGGCCTCGAGGGCTCGAATACAAGAGCTCGATCATAGACGAGTCAGCGGAAGCAACAATATTTGAGTACAGACATAAGTAAACAAGTTTGCCTTAAAGAGGCTAGCACAAACTGGGATACAAATCGAAAGAGGCGCATGCCTCTTGCCTGGGATCCTCCTAAACTACTCCTGATCGCCATCAGCAGGTTGCACGTAGTAGTAGGCACCTCCCGAGTAGTAGTAGTCATCATTGACAGTAGCGTCTGGCTCCTGGGCTCCAACGTCTGGTCGCAGCAATCGAGTATAGAAAAGGGGAAAAGAGGGAGCAAAGCAACTGTGAGTACTCATCCAAAGTACTTGCAAGCAAGGAGCTACACCACATATGTATGCATTGGTATCAAATGGATTAAGGGTATCATATGTGGACTGAACTGCAGAATGCCGGAATAAGAGGGGGATAGCTAGTCATTTCGAAGACTACGCTTCTGGCCACCTCCATCTTGCAGCATGTAGAAGAGAGTAGATGGTAAGTTCACCAAGTAGCATCGTGTAGCATAATCCTACCCGGCGGTCCTCTCCTCGTCGCCCTGTTAGAGAGCAACCACCGGGTTGTATCTGGCACTTGGAAGGGTGTGTTTTATTAAGTATCCGGTTCTAGTTGTCATAAGGTCAAGGTACAACTCCAAGTCGTCATGTTACCGAAGATCACGGCTATTCGAATAGATTAACTTCCCTGCAGGGGTGCACCACATTTCCCAACACGCTCGATCCCCTTTGTCCGGACACACTTTTTTGGGTCATGCCCGGCCTCGGAAGATCAACACGTCGCAGCCCTACCTAGGCACAACAGAGAGGTCAGCACGCCGGTCTAAATCCTATGGCGCAGGGGTCTAGACCCATCGCCCTTTGCACACCTGCACGTTGCGAACGCGGCCGGAAGCAGAACTAGCCCCCTTAATACAAGAGCAGGCTTACGGTCCAATCCGGCGCGCGCCGCTCAGTCACTGACGTTACGAAGGCTTCGGCTGATACCAGGACGTCGAGTGCCCATAACTGTTCCCGCGTAGATGGTTAGTGTGTATAGGCCAGTGGCCAGACTCAGATCAAATACCAAGATCTCATTAAACGTGTTATCTTGAAATAACCGCGAACGTCGACCAGGGCCAGGCCCACCTCTCTCCTAGGTGGTCTCAACCTGCCCTGTCACTTCGCCACAAAGATCCACACAGAGGCTGTCGGGAAAGTATGTCCTTCCAGCCCCCAATTCGTGAATCAATTGCGGGTACTCCTCGAGCCGACCCGTCTTTTGTCACCACAAATATCATATATTATGTATAAATATATACCCGTGACCACCTCCCAAGTGATCACAGCCCGATAGTATAGCATGGTAGACAGACAAGAACGTAGGGCCACTGATGATAATCTAGCATCCTATACTAAGCATTTAGGATTGCAGGTAAGGTATCAATAGTTTTAGCAACAATGACAGGCTATGCATCAGAATAGGATGAGCGAAAAGCGGTAACATGCTACACTACTCTAATGCAAGCAGTGTAGAGGAGAGTAGGCGATATCTGGTGATCAAGGGGGGGGGGCTTGCCTGGTTGCTCTGGCAAGAGAGAGGGGTCGTCAACACTGTAGTCGTACTAGGTAGCCGCGACGTCGGTCTCGGTGTCTAGCGAGAGAAGAGGGGGGAAGAAACAATAAATATTAAGCAAACAGATGCATAGCGATGCATGACATGACAAAGCGTGATGCTAGGGGTGCCCTAACGCGGTATGAGGTGGTACCGGTGAAGGGGGGAAACATCCGGGAAAATATCCCCGGTGTTTCGCGTTTTCGGACAAGCGAACCAGAGGGGGAAAGTTGCGTGTTCTCTATGCTAGGGATGCGTGGGGGACGAACGGGCTGCGTATCCGGAATCATCTCATCGTTCTGAGCAACTTTCATGTTGAAAATAATTTAATCCGAGCTACGGTTTAAAATATATGATTTTCTAAAGATTTACTAATTTCTGGAATTTAATTAATCATTTCATTTAATTCGAAATTGGATTAATGACATCAGCATGATGTCATGTTGACATCAGCAGTCAACAGAGATTGACTAAGTCAAACTGACATGTGGGCCTAGTGGGACCCACCTGTCATACACTGTTTAGTTAATTAGGGTTAGGTTAACTAATTACTGCTTAGTTAGACTAACAGATTAATTAGATTAATTAAATGGGATTAGTTAACTTAACTAATTCATTATTTATTTATTTATTTATTATTTTTAATACTTTT
>NC_041392.1:529274997-529288488 GCF_002162155.2 Triticum dicoccoides
AGGCGACGGCGTCGAGCGGGGAGGGGGGCGGAGTCGAACGCCCCCGATCTGGATCGGGGAGGGAGAGCAAGGAGTTGTGGGGGAGAGTGGGGAGTGGGGAATGGTTAGCGCTAGGGTTTGGGTCGTGGGGGGATAAGGGAGGCGGGGTGGGCTGGTCGATTGTGGCCTGGTGGTCCGAAGCCCAAGGGGTCGGGGGGCTTTCTCTTTTTTATATATATTTTTTTGTTGTTGTTTTTTGTATTTTGTTTTATTTTATTTTATTTTATTTTCTGTTTTCTTTTATTTCCTATATACTTTAGTTTAAGTAAAATACCAAAGTTGTATCTAATTTAGTATATGTAATTATGTCACTAACACATTAATTTGCTACCCAAATTAAAATAGTTTTGTATTTATTTAATACTTAAAGCATTTAATTATTTTTACTATTGTGTTATTACCATTTGAATATTTAACCATCTTATAAAAGTGTGGTTACTACACAATAATTACTTATGCATTATTTGGCTTACTCCGAACATTTTAGTTTAATATTTGAAAACTTTTATTGTTGAACTTGAATTTGAATTTTGAATCCGAACGGGATTGAATCATCGCGAGATTAACAACCGTAATCGTGGTGACGTGGCATTGTTAGCAGAGTTTGCCGTAGCTTAATTATCCGGGCGTCACAACAGCTTGATGTTTAAGATAACATCAGCTACTCCTAGATTCTTCATCTCAAAACAACGAGATAAGAAATCCTTAACCTCCTTGATTAAATCAAGTTTGGTTCCAAAGATCAATATGTCGTCGACATACAGACAAAGAATAACTCCTTCGCCCCCACCATAGCGATAGTACACGCACTTGTCACCATCGTTTACTACATAGACGACATCAGTTAATGTTCTTTCGAACTTCTCATGCCACTCTTTAGGAGCTTGTTTAAGGCCATATAACGACTTTAATAACTTGCACACCTTTCCTTCCTGACCAGGTACTACAAAATCATCTGGCTGATCCATGTAAATTTCCTCCTTCAACTCTCCATCGAGGAAAGTTGTCTTGACGTCCATTTGATGAACGAGAAGACAATGTGACGCAGCCGGTGATAGTAGCACCCGAATTGTGGTCAGTCTAGCCACGGGTGAGTAAGTATCAAAGAAGTATTGACCTTCTTTCTGGGTATAACCCTTGGCCACAAGCCGTGCCTTGTACTTTTCAATCGTACCATCAGGTCTAAGCTTCTTCTTGAACACCCACTTACATCCTATAGGTTTGCACCCATAAGGACGGTCAGTGATCTCCCAGGTACCGTTAGCTAAGATGGAATCCATCTCGCTACCTACAGCTTCTTTCCAGTAGTCAGTATCAGGAGATGCATAGGCTTCTGAAATAGTCCTGGGTGTGTCATCCATGAGGTACACAATAAAATCATCACCAAAAGACTTTGCAGTCCTCTGTCTCTTACTCCTCACAGGAGTTCCATTGTCACCCTCAATAGGATTCTCAACGTGTTCCATCGCAATGGTGGGTTCAGGAATTACAGTGAATTCCTCACTAGATGGAGTAGGTATCTCCTGATTTGATGAACTCGACATATCCTTCATAGGAAATATGTCCTCAAAAAAAGTTGCATCATTCGACTCCATAATCGTACCAACATGCATGTCGGATGCCTCAGAGTTTTATTATAAAAAATCTATAGCCGATGCTATGAAAAGCATAGCCCAGAAGAACACAATCCATGGTTTTTGGTCCAAGCTTGCGCTTCTTGGGAATTGGTATATTGACTTTCGCCAAACAACCCCAAGTATGTAGGTAAGAGAGTTTCAACCTTCTCCTTTCCCAGTCCTCAAATGGAGTCATGGTCTTATGCTTTGTGGGAACTCGGTTTAGGACATGACACGCAGTCATTAGCGCCTCCCCCCACCATTCCTTGGATAGACCCGAAGTGTCTAACATGGTGTTAACCATATCAGCTAGAGTTCAGTTCTTTCTTTCGGCTACCCCATTTGACTGGGGTGAGTAGGGAGGCGTCCTCTCATGGATTATACCATGTTCTGCACAAAACATATCAAATTCATTGGAAAAATACTCTCCACCACGATCGGACCTAAGCCGT
Source organism: Triticum dicoccoides (assembly GCF_002162155.2). NCBI lineage: Eukaryota > Viridiplantae > Streptophyta > Magnoliopsida > Poales > Poaceae > Triticum > Triticum dicoccoides. The sequence goes on from NC_041392.1 coordinate 529,277,105, forward strand.
TTAATTTTTCGATCAAGTTGGTTCTCTGCCTAGCTTTATAGTTTTTGAAGAAAGTCAAAGCCTCATCTTTTGATTTCAGAAGATACACATAACAATATCTAGTGGAGTCATCAATCAACATCATGAAGTATCTCTTTCCACCTTTTGTCAACACGCCATTCATCTCACAAAGATCAGAATGTATAAGCTCTAGTGGCGCCAAGTCTCTTGCCTCTGCAGTCTTATGGGACTTGCAAGGTTGCTTAGCTTGCACACATACTTGGCACTTAGAGCCTTTGACAGTAGAGATTTTCGGAATTAAATTCATATTGGCTAGCCGCGTCATGCAACCAAAGTTAATGTGACAAAGTCGTGAATGCCAAATATCAGACTCATTGTTGTGGCAAACATTATTAATAACTTTAGTGCAAATATCTGACAAAGACATGCGGAACAAGCCTCCGCTCTCATAGCCTTTTCCAACAAATTGTCCATACTTAGAAATTACAACTTTATTGGATTCGAAAACCAACTTAAAACCATCTCGACATAAATGGGAACCGCTAACGAGATTTTTATTGATGGACGGCACATGATGAACGTTCTTCAGACGCACGGTCTTCCCCGAAGTAAACTTCAGATCGACCGTACCAACACCTCGAACGATGGCATGTGACCCGTTCCCCATCAGCACGGGAGAAGTCCCAGTGGCCTGGTAAGAAGAAAACATGGAGGCGTCAGCACAAACATGTACATTGGCGCCGGTGTCAATTAACCAATCAGGGGTTTGGAATACTGAAAGGATGGTAGGAAAAATACCGTACCCTGATTTCTTCATATCAGTATCACCTATGACAACATTAGCGGACTTGCCGCTCTTCTCATGTTCGCCCTCCTCAAAGCGGTTAGGACACTTCGGAGCCCAGTGATTAGGATCACCGCAGACATGGCAAAGTCCCTTCCCTTTTTTATGAGAATTCTTCTTGGAGTTGGTAGAATGTGATGGCTTGTTCTTTGTATCAAACTTGCCTTTACCCTGAGCTTTGTTCTTGTTGTTTTTGAACTTGTTGGGCTGGAAGTTCTTCTTCTGTACCATGTGGGCACTAGAACCTCCCTCAGCAACTCGAGCACGTGTGTCCTTTGCTCTCGCCTTCTCTTCAACATCAAGAGTACCAATGAGATCCGCAACGGAAAACTCCTGTCTCTTGTGTTTCAGGGAACTAGCAAAATTGTTCCACGAAGGTGGAAGCTTGGCAATGATGCCTCCGGCAACAAATTTGTCCCGCAGCACACACTTGAAGTACTCAAGTTCTTTTGCGAGCGACTGTATCTCATGGGCCTGCTGTACAACAGGGCTCTCATCAGTCATCTTGTAGTCATAGAATTGCTCCATGACGTACAACTCGCTGCCGGCGTCCGAGGCACCAAACTTGGCCTCGAGCGCAGCCCACATGTCCTTGCCGTTGTCAAACGACATATACGAATCCACAACGGAGTCATCAAGAACACTCATAAGAGCGCCTTTAAAGAGGGTATCGATCTTCTCAAAAGCTTCCAGCTGTGCTGGATTATGATCGCCCTCAGGCTTGCCCTTGTTGGCGTCATAGCAGCCCATGGTCTGAAACCAGTAGACTGCTCTCGTGCGCCACCTCTTATATTGCGTCCCCTTAAAGGAAGACGGCTTCAGATGCGCAGCAAAACCACTCGGAGTAAATTAACTATAATCAGGTTTTTGGATTGTTGAAAAAATGAGCAAATTACTACGAGATTTAATCCGAATAAATAGGAAACAAATCATGACAGCAATAGCAGAGATTAAACTAATCATGCGAACTAGCATAGTAGATGAACAGATCACATCTAGGGCACATACTAGAAACATGAATTCTACCACGTTCTCGAACAAGAAGGATAGAATAACATACGGTGCAGCTGGTGCAACACTGCCGGCGTTGACGTTGTCGCCCATGTCGTCGAGGATGAGGTTGCCGAGGTCGGGGAAGAAGACGTCGTTCGCGAAGTCGTCGCTGCCAGCAATCACGCAAGTGCGCTTCCCAAAAACCTGATCGCCCCTCTCCCGTGCAGGATCATGAGAGGCGGGGTTCCGGAGGCCTGCTGTCCCTTCTCCCGGTGCACGCCGAAAGGAGGGATGAAGAAGACTTGCTTGGCGGCGCAATGATCTGGAACGGTGGTGAGAAAGCATACGAAGCGGCGGCGGCTAGGATAGACGTTTGCCTGACTACATAGTGCGGGCCGGATAGGTCGTGGGAGTAAACCCCGCGTCCGAGTCGTCACGATCCAAAAGAATCGGAAACGGTTCAGTAATTAACGCGTCCATTAATTATTAATTAATGACTCATTATTTTTTTCCTGGGCAGCAAAAATATAGACAACGTGCATAGCTCTGTCCTCAACTCGGCTCAATCCCGCAACCCGTGGCGCGTCGTGACAAGGCGTGGCGAGGCGAGGCGAGCGAGTAGATCTCCTCTTCTCATGCTCATACAAGTGGTAGAAGTGCTCACCTTATAAAGAGGTGCAACTCTCTCTCAACTTCCGGGATGGGACTAAACTTTAGTCTCACTCACTTCACTCACATGTATGCATGAATGGGCCAAAAGAATTTCAAAATTTTAGTTGGGCTTTGGGCCAAAGGCCTACTAGCAAAATTCCAACAAAATATCTCAATTTTAGTACTTGAGTTTATTTTGGAACGGAGGGAGTATTAACTAATCCCAGCAAAAAATGTGTTAACTAAAAGGTGCCGGGAAAGGTGGAATATCGACCTAGGTTGACGTGCAATGACACGACGATGACGCCAACCAACTCGATCAAGTGAGCTTGAGATGCACGGTAATCAGATTCAGGAAAGAGAGGGTTTTAGACACCTCCTAGTCAATAAGATCTTCTCGATCGTGTCTCTTGCTTATAATAACTGAACAATGGTAACGATCATGCATGCTATATCTTTCTTTCACTAATAATCAAATTATTTTTACATCACCAACGACGAAAAGCAAGCAAAGCATCACTACGTAGACGAGACGGCATGGCATGCATCATCAAACGGCAAACAAACACATAAAGCTTAGCGGAGGACACGCGCGCGCGCATCCGGGAACTGCATGAAATGAAAACACATGCACAACACGTGCATGCATATATGGACTTATTTAGCCACCGACGAGACGACTAGCAGCTGGGGCGGCAGCCTAGCCTAGTAGTGGCAGGCGTAGTTGGCCTTCTTCAACATGGCGGCCTGCGCGGCGGCGGCGAACTCGGAGGTGAGCCCGACGGCGACGCACTCCTTGACCTGGTAGGCGGTGTAGGCGAACTTCTCCTTCTTGGCGGCGATGGCGTTGATGTAGGCGGCGGCGCCCTCGCGCAGCAGGTCGCCGTAGCAGTCGGTCCGGGTGTTGCACAGCGCGTCCTGCAGGGTGTGGATCTTGCTGCCGAAGAAGGCGTGGCACACCTCGCCGAGGGAGCCCAGGATGCTGCCCAGGCTGCCGATGCAGTCGATGATCTTCTCCGGGTGGCCCTTCCAGTAGCTGCGCACACGTACACATGCAGATGCACAGTTACACTTACAACAGTGGGTTTTTGAGCTTTGAATCTGCGATCCTTTGATTGATACAGTATTTAGCAGATTATTATCTAGCGGTACGTTTGCCTTACTCGCAGGATCCGCTGTGGCTGGGGGTCGACGGTGTTGGCGTCGGTGTGTAACCGCCGCCTCCTCCTCCGTAGCCACCGCCGCCGCCGCCTCCTCCATAGCCACCCCCGCCGCCGCTGCCACCTCCTCCATAGCCGCCACCACCTCCCGAGCCCCCACCGCCACCTCCGTAGCCGCCGCCGCCGTCTGTTGAGATCCACAGATACACAGCGTGCCTCGTGATCAGCAAAAGTACGTAGTAGCACCATATATACAACAAGGCAAACACGGGACTGTGAGATCTGGGACTAATACATACACTTCTGCTCAGCCAAGTGGTTCCCCTCAAGGCTCCTGGTGGCATAGCTCTGAGAGGCTATGCCCACCAAGAGAACGGTGACCAGAAGCATCTTGGAGCCCATCTTCCGAAGAACTCCTGAAAGAAAGACAGACAAAGAGGATTGTGGCAGTGGCTGTAGTACTTGAGTGCAGTGGGTGCCTTTGGACACCGAGCATGCAGGTATAAATACACAAGCGCGCATCACCTACCGTTGATTTGCCGGTGTGCATGCATGGACCGTGTGACCTAGCCACGGGTTCCGGTAGTTAGCCACCCCCCGCCATCAATGCCTCGATCGGTTCATCCATCCAGCTCAAGATCATGGCCATCTCTTAGCCTGGCCTCACGGCTAGTGCACGTGTTGGATCCAAAATCCATGGATTGTGTGCTTGACCTTATTTCTTATACTAGCTATAGCTAGCATATCGTTATACTGTTTGAGGCTGGAGAAATGCACAAGTAATTGGAACTCAGGGTAATTAGATACCTATGATAGCCGATAGTTGCCTAGATGGAGCTGGAGTTGGCCGAAGAAGCCGTGTGCATCGACCGTTCGGTGCAGGTTACGTCTGCAGATCGGTCGTAGCTTTCGTGTGAGAAAGGATGACATGCCGCTATCATCACTAAACGGGTGTCGTTCCAACCGGATTAAATTGGATTCGGCGCTTGCCACCTACTCTCCCGCTATTGCATGGAGTGTTGCGACGTCGCAGTACGTGGACGTGGACATTCAGATCATACATGTGCTGTCCTTTAGGTCCAAGTTGGCTGGTCCTCCAGCGGATATATTAGAAATACAAGTCAGAAATTAAGATGGATTGCATGATCAACAAGATTAACAACAAAAATATGGAGTATGATTTTACTATGTCGGGCCACCTGATTTGTTATGCAGTTTCTCTCGTGTTTTCTGCTTGTTGCAGATTGCAGTGAAGAGATTCATCTTTGACCTACTTTAGTTCGATGCGATCACTGCAGCTGCCAGTGATCTTAAGAATGAAATCTCTTTGCGCAATTATGTTCTCATAATGCCACGTTGTACCAGAGCAATTATGCAGGTTTCCTGTCAAGTATTACGCTGTACTCCAGCAGCAGAGCAGAGTAGCGAACTTGCCGCTGCCTGTTCTATTTTGCATGGACTCATGATGCAGTGGAGTTGCACCGTCAATTTTGTTTAAAGAAAAAAACTAGGAAGAAGTTGGTTCACTGCAATGAACTGAATCCATCTTAGAGAAACATGAAAAGATGGTTTTCCACATATTAATCATTTCTTGGAGACAGGTCACTTCGGGCTAAATCATGCTGCGGGAAGAGACTTCTACTAGAGGTCGTCATATACAATTTAGGCTTCAAGACGGGTGTTACTACCATCAGCACATAGCGACGGCTAACGGCAGTATGACACTGGCGGCGCATAAATACTAGTGATGACTTGATGTGATCTACACTTAATTTAGGCTGGTCATAGTGGGAAGTAACTTAGACTAGTAACATACATATGTTACTAGTCTATGTTACTACCTTCATAGTGGGTAGTGTCATAGGTGTGGTAACATAGTTGCCTTCATTTATTACTTTGTAGACTCATTATGCATTGGAAATCGCTATGTGATGGTAACATATTATGTTACTCTATTTGCCTCTTTCCTCATTAACTACTTGCCACATCATCATTTTTGCTTATGTGGCATCTATGTTACTACCTATGTTACTCCCACTATGACCAGCCTTAGTAAGTCGATGAGAGAGAGAGAGAGAGAGAGACGGCTCTAGGCCAGGCCGGGCGACCGCCTAGGCGCAGGCTTGGGAGGGTTCGAGGATGTTGAATGTCGTGATTGTTTATGAAATATTCCCTCCGTTTTTAAATATTTGTTTTTTAGAGATTTTAAATGGACTATCACATACGAATACGAATATATATAGACATATTTTAGAGTGTAGATTCACCTGTTTTACTCCGTATATAGTCACTTGTTGAAATCTCTAAAAAGACAAATATTTAGAAACGAACGAAGTATTATATATGGAGTAGTAATAGATTAGGATTTGTTCTTGTATTTCATGAAGGTTATGTACCTCTATATATATGCCCACGAGACTCAAGAAATAAAACAATCAATTCCACCAATCTCCTCTCTATTCCTTTTACACCGTATTAGCATTACCTCGAGAGTAAATGCAAGCCGCTGTCGCTTCCGCACTGCCCCGCCCCAGGGAGGCCGATCTCCAACAGAGACCGTGCTGCCCATATCTAGGGTTGGTCCGCCAATCGTGCTAATAGGCTATCCTAAAGAGTTTTTTTCCAGATCCATTGATCCGTTTTTTTCTCTCTCTCACCGGTCGCCTTGATTGGCGTTTCTGACCCTACGTATGTGCTGTTAGGTGATCACTCACCTTTGAAATCATTCCTTAAAAAAACTCTAAAATCACAAATTAAAGAATACTTTTTACATAATTCACTTGTCAATAAGGAAGTGTCCAACACGCGAAAAATGGCGACGCTGGAGCACTCCTGCTCCCTGGAACTACATGCAAAAACCTGTAAAGGGGTACCCTTCAACTAGTCCATCCCAAACACTTTCTATTTTGTGCATATGACGCACGGAATAGATAAGGAATCGCAAACCCAACGCAAGTGGGCCGGTCCATTCAATGGTTTTACTCATTTTTTGTCCAATTGGTTTTCCTTCAATAAAGACACTCAAAGAGCATTTTAGATGTGATTAATATATAAAAAAACCAGTGCAATAGACAAGTAGCTAGACATAGAAGGACATGTAAAAGAAACTACAACGGAAACTATACTAACCTTCTTCTTTTCGCGAGTGAGCACAATATCTCAAAGATTGAAAATTGCACCGTGCAAATAGTAAAGGAAAGAGGCAGGTGCAAATGCCCTCTCCAAATCGGGCTTTTAAGACCGCAATAGTCACTCGTCCTTGAGACAATATCTATAAATTGCTGAAGCAATATCAGTTGGAACATCATCCTATGCAGTGCTATCTTGCAATCCATCAACACCAGTTCAAAACATTGGAGAAAACAGACCATGTCATAGAACAACACAGAAGAAGATGTCGAAGTTGCCGCACCAATAGCCAACCACTAGTCTCCTTGAAAGACACACCAAATGTCAAGATCTGAATGAACCAGCATATGTGGAACACAACTCTCGCAGGCCCTTTGTCGACGTCAGATCGGATCTCGTTGAGATAGAGAGAGACTGATGTGACATTATTCCAACCCACCTTGCCGAGCCAGGAAAAAAACCCTAAGGAACTGAAAACTATAAGGAAGTGTCCCCACTCTTGTCGCCAATGAGGCAACCAAACAGGGAAGATGAGGGAACCGAGGCAGCGGCGGTTAGGAAAGTTGTGGGGGCGACTAGGGTATATTCCCTCTTTTGACACACTAGAAAGATTCTTCTTTCCAACATTGACTGTCCATCTAGATTTGTATGGGCACCAATTTTTGTATGAATAGCATATGGGCAGCGGTTTCCACATTCCTTCTGTTTTTCTATGGACAGTGGCCCATGCTGCACATGGTAATACATTTAAAAAATGTTCCTGAATTAAAAGGTAAAGAATTTTAAAAAAATCAGATTATAAAATACATCCATTGTAAAATCTAGAAATGTTGATGATTTTTATAAGGTGCTCGTGAATTTAAAAATGTAAAAAAAATAAAAGCAAAACACATAAAAGGAAACGTTGACAAAAAACAAACGGTGGAAATTAAGTACAAAAACGTAAAACAACTATTGCAAAAAAAAAAGGTGCCACTGTGTGGGCCAGACCGTGAGGGTTGTGGGGGATAAGAGCATCATGCGCTTTGCCTCACGCTCCGGCGAGGACCTTTTGGGTCATATAGGAGCTTGTGACAAGCTCCGTGCACAATAGGGCGGGCCAACTAGCGCAACGAAACTTGTTTTTCTAAACTCATGACGTAAAAATACATGGAAAAGGAGTGAGCTTGCGACATGTCAAACTCGTAACCTTGCACAACTGATGCGAGCTGCAAGCCTATCGAGCTGCCAGATCCGAGTGATTAGAACAACACAAAAAAAGATGTCGAAATCGCCATACCAATTGCCAGCCAATAGTCTTGTGATGCCCCCGATTCAATCGTACACTAATCATACATGCAAATGTACATCAAGATTAAAAACTCGCGGGAAGATATCACAACACAACTCTAGACACAAATTAAAATAATGCAAGCTTCATATTACAAGCCAGGAGTCTCGAGGGCTCGAATACAAGCTCGATTCACAAGCGTCAGTGGAAGCAACAATATCCGAGTACAGACATAAGGTTAGACAAGACTGCTTTAAGAAGGCAAACACAGAAGGAACACGATTGACGAGGCAAAGCCTCCTGCCTGGGACCTCCTAACTACTCCTGGTCGTCGATGGTGACAGCATCTGGCTCCTATGATCCACCACCTGATCGCAGCAACCTGGTATAGGGGAAAGAGGTAGCAAAGCAACCTTGAGTACTCATCAAAAGTACTCGCAAGACTTACATCAGAACTACACTAAGTATGCATCAGTATCAAAGGAAATGGGGCTGTATCTGTGGACTGAACTGGAGAAAGCTAGAAGAGAGGGGAAAGCCTAGCCTATTAAAGACTAGCATCTTCAAGTAACTCCAAGCATCTTGCATCATGTAGAAGAGTAAAGAATAGCAATTTATATTTAACAAGCATGTTGTAGCATTAACGCCCTGAGATTCTTCCTCGACTCCTTGCGCGAAAGCAATCCCAGAGCCAACACATCTAGCACATATCTCAAGTATCCATTTCTAGTTGTAATGGATCAGGCTACAAGTCTGAACGTCCGTTTCCGTGGACATGGCTATTCGAATAGATAACTTCCCTGCAAGGGGTGCACCACATTACCCAACACGCTTGATTACTCTGGCCAGACACACTTTACTGGGTCAATGCCCGGCCTCGGAAGATCAACACATCACAGCCCTACCTAGGCTCAGCAGAGAGGTCCCGGCCCGTCTACATCCTAAGCACTCCGGGGTCTTGGGCCCATTGCCCTTTGCAGTCCGGGTCGTTGTGGGCAAGGGGATACTAGCACCACTTCTCCCTGGATGGCGCGATCCGGCCCGACCATAATGCTGAACTGAACATCTGACAAAGTTTCGGCTGATACTATGACACCGAGTGCCCATAACTGTTCCCGCGTGGTGGTTAGTGCGTAAAGGCCAAAGGCCAACTCAGAACAAATACCCAAACCTTTAGTGTATTAGGAGCTCGCGGAGACGAGCAGAGACTCACGATCGATGTGACCCCGTCGCCCCGTCTCGTGGACTTACGGCAAGGGCCCAAAATGCCCGACCTTGCCACATAATTATCTCGCGGGTGCTCTCCGGGCCCGCCCAACTTTCACATCAACTCGTGGGTACCCCTCAGGGCCGACCTGACTTTAACAAAGGTCCCAAGTAAAGTCCAGGTAACCGTGTGTCCAAAACATCAAGGGGAGAACCCGAGGAATCACCCTCGAGGGATTCCACTCGATGTAATTTCCAAGCTGAACTTAGGAGGAATCATCCACGAGGTTCACACTTGAGGTGTTGCACAATAGAGTCGTACCGGGAATGGTGAAGGAGGAATCACCCTTGATTACCATGACCGAATAACTACACTACAGAGTTATCATCAGGAGTGCGTTACGAGGTATCACCTTCTGCACTCGATAGTAGCTCTGCAGAGTCGAGCAGCCAAAGGGGCATGATGTGATGTTAGGGGACGGGCTCGGGTCATCGATCACGTTGATCGAGTCATTGATGATGAAGCAAGGGCAACAAGGACAAGGTGAGGGTCACTGATGGATCATCAACCAATCTATACTAAGCAGTTTAGGATAAGCAGGTACGTAACAATAGCAGGTATAAAAGTAGGCTATGCATCAGAATAGGAGCAATCAATTAAAGTGGCAAAATCTAATGCAAGCAAGAGAGAGAATGGAATGGGCGATATCGAGATGATCAAAGGAGAGGGCTTGCCTGGAAGCTCTGCTGAAAGGGAAGAAGAGTCGTCGGTGACGTAGTCGATCACAATGGCATCAGCAGCGGTCTCGGAGTCTACCGGAGAGAAGAGGGGGAAGAAATAATAAATACAAGCAACAGATGCATGACAAGTCAACAGGAAGAGCTAGGGGTGCTCTAACGCGGTGCTACACGATACCGGCGAAGGGGGAAACATCCGGGAAAGTTTTCCCGAAGTTTGGCATTTTCGGACAGACGAAACGGAGGGGGCGGTTGCATGTTCTCTATGCTAGGGACGTGTGGCACATGAACGAACTGCGTATTCGGATTCATCTCGCTTTTCTATGCAACTTTCATGTACAAAGTGTTTTCATCTCATACGGTTTAATTTCAAACTAATTTTAAAATATTAATCATTTTTAATACTATTTTTAAATCTAAAAGGAGTTATTGAATCAGCATGATGCCATCATGACGTCATCAGTCAACTGAGTTGACCAGGGTCAACCTGACGTGTGGGGCCGCCCTGCCATAGACACATTTTAACTAAACAGATTTAATTAAACTAATATGCAATTCGGCTAACTGACCATATTTAATTGGTAAAATAATTAATTAATTAATTTCAATTTTATTTATTATCATTTTTAACATATTTTATTTTCATTTTTTAACAGGGGCGTGGGCCCCGCCTGTCATCTGCCCAGGAGCCTCTCGGGGCGGGCGATGCTTAACGGGTGTCGGGCGCTGGGCATGGGCGCACGACGCGGCTAGCGGGCGTGGCGGCCGCCGTCACGGCAAGGAGCAGCGGGGCAGCCAGGGCGGCGGTTGCGGCAGGGGGCAGCGGGGCACCGTGTGCGACGAGCAGCAGCAGCTGCGGGCACGCATAGGGGCGGCTCAAGACGGACGGCGGACATGACCGCCACGGGCGTGCGACGCGAGCGACGGTAAGATGCAGTGGCCGGCTGCAGGGGCGGGCACCGGCGAGCGCATGCGGGCGGCGGGGACCAGAGGCGGGAAGCGTTCGGGCGAGGCACGCGCCTTGGGCACGAGCACGGCCACCGGGCACATGCGAGGCGGTGACCGCGGGTGGTGGCCGGAGCGGGGGTGTGGGGACAGCGGCGAGGCCGTGCGGCGAGCAGTGGGGGCGGCTACAGGCAGTAGGGGAGCACGCGCGCCAGAGCAGCGGCAAGCGGCGCAGGCAACGGCGAGCCGTAGTGGCAGAGGGAAGAGGAGGGAAGACACTCACGATCATTGCCAAGACGAGGGGTCGGCGAGGCGCGATGGAGCCGCTAGGGAGGAGGACGGGGACGGTCCGGCGAGGGGGGAGGTCCGGTGACGGCGTGCCGTCGGTTGGTGGTGGGGTCGAGGCAGCGGCGCCTGGGCCATCGCGACGAGGGGGCTTTGGGGAGGA
>NC_041392.1:529288543-529334621 GCF_002162155.2 Triticum dicoccoides
GGGCAGGGGGGTTCTCCGGGTGGTGGGCGGCATCGGGAGCGCCGCGGGGTCGAGCCCCCGACCTGGATCGAGAGGGGAGGGAGAGCGAGCGACGTGGGGAGAGTGGGGAGATCGAGGGGAGTGGGGGGGGGAGTGGATCGGGGTAGGCTAGGGTTTGATTGGGGTGGTGGTTAAGCAAGGAAGTGAGGAGGGCCGTGTGGGCCGGCCGGGGGGTTACCTGGGTCAAGGCCTAGTGAGGGGCGGGGCCTCTCCCCTTTTCTGTTTTTGTTCTTTTTTCTTTTTACTTATTTTAAATTTGAATTTGGAGTCGACTTTGAATCAACGCGAGCTTAACAACAGTAAAAATCGATGACATGGCACCATTATCAGAAGATTACTGTAGCTTAGTTATCCGGGCGTTACAAATCTCCTTGAAATACACACCAAAAGTCAAGATCTGCCAGCATATCCAAGACACAAACTATTATAGGCCCTGTGTAGAGTCGAGGTATAGAAAGACTGGAAAGACCTTCTTCTAACACGACGTTGGCGCCCAACCTCGGCGATGTTGCCCGAAAAACAAAACCTAATGAACTGAAAATGAGATGAACGTGTCCCACTCATCCAGTCAGGGATGATGCACCCAGAAGAGGAAGATGAGGGGACCGAGGCAGCGGCAGGTAGGAAAGTTGTGGCGACAACTAGTGTATGTTCCTTTCTTTAATACACTAGAAACATTCTCCTTTCCAACACTGACTCTTCATCTAGATTTTTACGCGCATCAATTTTTATAGGAATAACAGCGGTTTTCCACATTCCCTCTGTTTTTGTACGGGACAACGACCCATGCTATACATGGTATGCGCTTAGGCGTATTGGTTTTGAGCCAACTTATTTATTTATTTTTTATGAATTCTTCACAGATTTACAAGAGATTGCTAATCATTTTTAAGAAGAAGAAAAATATATTGTGGAGAATTAAAGAATATGCATCTTTAAACGAAATCATGTATAAAAAGAATTCGTTGCTACTAAAGTGTGTTCACGAATTTTTAAAAAATGAATTTATTAAAAAGTCCTGAATTAAAAAAAATGCTACAATTGAAAATGTTTATGCATTTGAGAAAATGTTCAAAAAATCCAAAGAAGGTTTCTCAGACATTTTGAAAATATTATTCAACTAAAAATATTAATAATTTTAAAAAATATTCATATTGTAAAATCTCATCATAAAATTTAGAAATGTTGATGATTTTCAATAAAGTTTTAATGTATTTTAAAAAGTAAACAAAAAAGTGAAACGCATAAAAGAAAAAGTAAAAAAACAAAAGGGCAAATGATTGCAAAAACCAAAAATAACCATTGCAAAAAATCGAATCAATGAGCCACCACATGGGCCGGGTCACGAGGGCTATGGGGGATACGAGCATCACTTGTTTCGCCATCGCAAGAGCTATATTTCGTTTACAGCGAAACTAGCTTCTGTACCGCCTGAAGCTCTTCCGCGTTTTATACAGTACTAAGCCGGCCCGTTGTTAGCATTCGCTGGCTCGTAGTGTTAGCTTCGTTCTACCCGTGTTATTTTCTTTTTCTTTTCTTCTTCATTGTTCTTCCGCACTGTCATTTTTGTTCACAGATTATTTTAGGTTTTTCTTCGTTTTTTCCTTTGTCTTTTTTAGAATTTTCTTCGTTTTATTCCAGTTTTACTGGTTTTTTTCTCACCTTCCTTTTGACTTCTATTTTATTGTTCCTTTCTCCGTTTTCATTTATTTTTATTTTATTTCTTTGTTTCTTTCTTAGATTTCATCAGTTTTCTTCATTTATGTTTTGTCTTGTTTTGTTTTTCTTTGTTTCCTCATGTGTTATCGTAACCTTCCTCGGGTTTTACATTTTTATATTCGTTTGTTTTGTTTTTTTTGTTTCCAATGGTTTTTCATAGCTTTCGTTGAGTTTTTTCATTTTTCTATGTGTCAGAGATTTTCACTGGTTTCTTTCATCCGTTTCGTCGATTTTCACTTCTTTTTTTGTTTCTTTTTTGACACATGTCTACATTTTTCATACATATTTGTATTTTTTGTATCCATCAAAAACATTTATTTGTACATGTTTTAGAATTTTTAAAATACATAATTAATTCGGAATAAATCATGTCCGATGAGTACATTTTTTACACGCTCCATATTTTCGCTATATATCAGGTAGTTATTTTAATACATGTTTAAAAATAAATAATTGTTTATTGATTAAGATCAATATTCATTAAAATTTATGTTATTATTTTCACATTTTGAATACATGATCTACATTTCTTGTAAACATGAGTTAATTTTTTTGCAGATGTTTATATTTTTTGAAACAGATGATTAACATTTTTTTCAAAATTTGGTTTTTGATTACTACTTTTTTCGTACTCATTATATATTTTCGGTATATATTAGGAACAGTTTTATACACTCTTAACATTTTTTAATATAAGGTTAACTTTTTTTGATCTACGATCAACATTTTATTAAATTTTTTTGTATGTTCATTTTTTAATATAAGTTCTACATTTTTGGCATACACCAGGAACATTTTTGTATACATAATCATTTTCTAAATAGATGATTAACAATTTTTGAATGCTTTATTTACATTTTTAAATACATGATCAAATTTTTCATGCATATTGTGGTTTTTTTGTAAAAAATTTCCATATACATGAGAAAAATGCAAAAGCAAAAAACTTATGTTATATGCAAAAGCAAAATACACATCAACTTTTTCATAACAAATTAGCAATATGCTAAGTATTCCTATACACATTTAGCATTTTACAAATGTTATATGTAGAGTCTTTTTGTAATATATCTATATGTGTGTGTGTGTGTGTGTGTGTGTGTGTGTGTGTGTGTGTGTGTGTTACTATTCATCACCCAGGATGCAGAATAAGTTATTCTTCACCCGAGGTAATCTTACGATTATTTTGTAATTAAATTACGTTTGCAATTTAAATAGTTACATCCCTATAGATTCATTACGTAAAATTTGGCATAAGAAAATAAATATATAGGTCATAAGACAAGAAAATTTGCACTTTATGTGTATTTTACACTATGTTTTTACGTTTGTAATTTTACATAACATAAAATATTTTTTACAACGATTATATATTTTCTTACGGTCTCTTTTTACGTCGGAAATAAGATAAAACTTACGGAACGTAAAAATACGGGGCATTGATAGTAAAATAGAGGGGGGGAGGGTGAAGAATAACTATTCCTCACCCAGGGTGACGAATAGCGCGACCCTATATATATACTATTCATCAACCAGGGTGCAGACTAAGTTATTCTTCACTCGAAATAATCTTACGATCATTTCAAAATTAAATTGCGATCATGTTTCAGTTGCTTGACTAACATTTATTAAGTACATTATCAACTTTTTTCATACACATTGTGTATGTTTTGTGTACATCTTTGGAATGCTAGATTAACATTTTTCAAATGTTTTACATAAAGTGTTTTATATAATATGTGAGGAATAGTTATTCTTCACCCCCTCTATTTTAACATCAATGCACCATAATTTTACGTTTCATAAACTTTATCTTATTTCAGACTAAAAAATAGAACATAAAAATATATAATCGACATAAAATATTTATGTTACATAAAATTACAAATGTAAAAACATAGTGTATAATGTACACAAAATGCAATGTTTCTGGTCTTATGACCTTTTTTTCTTATGCCAAATTTTATGCAGTGAATCAATATGAATGTAACTATTTGTGTTTCAAATGTAATTTATTTATAAAATGGTTGTAAGATTATATCGGGTGAAGAATAACTTATTCTGCATCATGGGGAACCCGCCATGCAAGATCCGGTTCGCCACCGTCACCCTGCTCGCCTCCGGCGTCCCTAGCTAGCACCATCCTGGCTAGGCGCCATCTGGATCCCCCTCTAAACTTCCACGAGACCTCAATCACTACCAAGACAACACTATCTCCACTTCGGCACCCCTTCAACTCGTATCTTGCATAATTAAATAGTAAATGCTAAATACTAATGTTGTGCTTATGTATGTTGGAATGCAAGGTTTTCGAGCCATTAGTGAAGTTATTTCAGTTGGACGGTAATGATTGACAGTCCATGGCCTCTATGTATGAAGAAATAATAAAGGCAAAGAAGGCAATAATGCTTGCGGTTGAAGGTTCAAACAAGAACTGCAAAGTGATCTCAGCAGCCATGTAAAGCAAGATGAATGGGAGGCTAGATACCGCATTGAACATGGCAGCATATGCCTTGAATCCTCACTATTGTTATGCTACACGCGTCTTTACTGGTCCAGAAGTCATGTTCGGGTTGGTGGATGCTATGGAACAATTTTATCATGATGATAACGTGCAAAATAAAGTGCTCAACATGGAATTGCCCAGGTTTAAAAAGAAGGAAGGCATGTTTGGCAAGGTGGCTACAACGAAAGCAATTAGCAATGACAATTACAATGCCGGTAAGCTTGTTCTCAAAGATAACTTTGCCATATTGCATATCTGAGATTCTGGGATGATGCATAATACTTTGTATTTTCTATCAATGTAGCGGAGTAGATGGTCCGTTTTGTGGGAGAAGTATTCTTACTATCCCTTCTATAATTTCATAAGCAACACTGGGATCAATATCAATAAAATTCCCTTTGGCGGCAAAATCAAGGAGTTGCCTATGGGGTATGGTGAGCCCAATATAAAAATTACGAAGTAAAATCTTAGAGTCTCCCTCTATAGTGCAATCATGATAAGATTTTATCATCCTATACCAAGCATCTTTTAATTTTTCTCCTTGTCTTTGTTTGAAGTGAAGAACTTCAAAATTGGGAGACAGAGGAGTAGATAAAGGACTAGCCATTACGACGAAACAAGCGAAAGAAAAGGCGAATGAAAAAGAGGGCGAATAAAATGGCAAGGGTGAAGTGGGGGAGAGAAAAACGAGAGGCAAATGGCAAATAATGTAATGCGAGGGATAAGAGTTTGTGATGGGTACTTGGTATGTCTTGACTTGTGCGTAGACTCCCCAGCAACGGTGCCAGAAATCCTTCTTGCTACCTCTTGAGCACTGCGTTGGTTTTCCCTTGAAGAGGAAAGGGTGATGCAGCAAAGTAGCGTAAGTATTTCCCTCAGTTTTTGAGAACCAAGGTATCAATCCAGTAGGACGCCATACACAAGTCCCTCGTACATACACAAACAAATAAGAACCTCGCAACCAACGTGATAAAGGGGTTGTCAATCCCTTCACGGTCACTTACGAGAGTGAGATCTGATAGAGATAATAACAATAAGATAAATATTTTTGGTATTTTTATGATATAGATTGAAAGTAAGATTGCAAAGTAAGATAGATTGGAAACTTATATGATGGAAAGTAGACCCGGGGGCCATAGGTTTCACTAGTGGCTTCTCTCAAGATATCATAAGTATTATGATGGGTGAACAAATTACTGTCGAGCAAATGATAGAAAAGCGAATAATTATGAGAATATCTAGGCACGATCATGTATATAGGCATCACGTCCACGCAAGTAGACCGACTCCTGCCTGCATCTACTACTATTACTCCACACATCGACCGCTATCCAGCATGCATCTAGAGTATTAAGTTCATAAGAACAGAGTAACACATTAGGTAAGATGACATGATGTAGAGGGATAAACTCAAACAATATGATATAAACCCCATCTTTTTATCCTTGATGGCAACAATACAATACATGTCATTTCCCTTTCTGTCACTGGGATCGAGCACCGCAAGATTGAACCCAAAGCTAAGCACTTCTCCCATTGCAAGAAAGATCAATCTAGTAGGCCAAACCAAACTGATAATTCGAAGAGACTTAGAAAGATAACCAATCATGCATAAAAGATTTCAGAGAAGAATCAAATATTGTTCATAGATAGACTTGATCATAAACCCACAATTCATCGGATCTTGACAAACACACCGCAAAAAGAGTTACATCGAATAGATCTCCAAGAAGACCGAGGAGAACTTTGTATTGAGATTCAAAGAGAGAGAAGAAGCCATCTAGCTAATAACTATGGACCCGAAGGTCTGAAGTAAACTACTCACACATCATCGGAGAGGCCATGGAGTTGATGTAGAGGCCCTCAGTGATCGATGCCCCCTCCGGCGGAGCTCCGGAAAAGGCTACAAGATGGGATCTCTTGGGTACAGAAGGTTGCGGCGGTGGAAATAGGGTTTCGTGGTGCTCCTGGATGTTTTCGGGGTATGTGAACATATATAGGAGGAAGAATGTGATGCCCGGATAATTAAGCTACAGTAATCTCATGCTAATGATGCCAGGTCATCACTCTTACTATTGCTAATCCTCATATGATCCAAGGCATAAGTCAAATTCAAATTCAAATTTAAGCCCAATTTCAAATTTGTCAAACATGCAAATAAAAATGTTCACGGTGTGGCAAATAATCCCTGGATATTTGTCATGTTGGAGCCAACCTATTTTGAATTCCCAAAATGCCCCTGGAATTAATTTTTAGTTAGCAACAATTAAATCGACCGTTTCGATTTAAATAAATATCCAACCTTTTCAAAATAAACTAAAACTCCGTGTGCTGCCTTATAATACTGTCTAGTATTTATTTGATAAGTGGCACATTTAACAAAGTTCATTTGTTAGCCAAAATAAATAATTAACAGTAGAAAAAAACAAAACTAAAAAGAATAAAAGAAATAGCACAAGCAAAAGAAAAGGGGCCACAGCCCCCCCCCCTTGCCCACCTGGGCCTCAGCCTACCGGCCCACCCTGCTGGTCGGCCCACCAGGCGCACCTCTCCCTCTCCCTTATCCTCCCATGCCCTAAAATATCTGGACAACTCCCTCCCCACTCCCCTCGATCCCCCACTCTCCCCACCCCTCCTCTGTTCCTCCCGATCGGGATCGAGGAGCTCGCCCGATCCCGCGCCCCCGCCGCTGCCCTTCCCGGCGCCACCACGCCGGCGCTACCTCGCCGATGCCGCCTGGCGCTGCCCCGTCGTCGTCGTCCTTATCGCGGCCCCATCCTCCTCCCCGTTCCTAGATTCGGAAGGGCCTCCCCGCCCCGACCTCATCGTCGGACGCCGCTCGCCGGAGCCGCTCCGCGTCGCCTCGCCTCCCTGTCTCTCCATCGCCGGCCACCCCGAACTTCCCCGAGCCCACGGCCCTGTGCCCTACATTCCCCTCGTGAGCGCCCCCATTTTCCCATTTTCCTCGTCGCCCGACAAGCCCGCGTCGGACCACACTTGTCCGCCTCCGCGCTCGCACCCTGGCCGCGCCATTCGTGCCCTGCTGGGGCCCTGCTCGCGTACACACACGCCCGCGGCCCCCCCGCCGTGCTTGCCACCCTGCCTTCGCTATGCCCATCATTGTGCGCGCCCACGCGCCCCGCTCACCTGCCGCAGCTCCCGCGGCTGGCCGCGCCCCCTGACCGCGCCGCGCCGGTGCCCCTGCTGCCTCGTCCAGGCCATGGCCTTCCCCGCGCCCGGGTTCGCCCCTCCATGGGCGCCCGCACCCGTTAGCCCGATTGGCCACATGGGCCTATGACAGTGGGGCCCGCCCCCAAAACGAAATTAAAGTTAGTTAAAAATAATTAAATATTAATTAATTAATCATGCTAATTAACCTAATTAACTTTTTAACTAATTGGACCGTTAATCAGTCTATGACAGAATGGACCCACGCGTCAGTTTGACCAAGTCAACTGACTGTTGACTGCTGACAGCACCCTAATGTCATGCTGACGTCATAATGGCATTTGCGTAATTAATTTATTTTTGTTACTTCTAAAAATGTTTTAAAACTTTGAAAATTATTATAAAATAATCCATAGCCCCGATGAAAAAGTTTAATACATGAAAGTTGCTCAGAACGACGACACGAACCCGGATACGCAGCTCGTTCGTCCACCACACATCCCTAGCATAGCAAACATGCAACTTTTCCCCTTCGTTTCTTCTGTCCGAAAACGCGAAACACCAGGAATACTTTCCCGAATGTATCCGCCCTTTTTGCCGGTATCACCTACTGCCGCGTTAGGTCACCCCTTAGCACCGCTTGTTGCCATGCTATGTCTGTGATACCTTGTGTGCTCCATATTTACTGTTTCTTCCCCCTCTTCTTCTCCGATAGACTTCGAGACCGACGCTGATGCCTCTGAGTACGACTACGTCAACGACGACCCCTCCTTGCCAGAGCAACCAGGCAAGCAAACCCCCCATCGAGCATTCCGATATCGCCCATTTCTTTCCCTCTCATGCTTGCATTAGAACTGCTACTGCTTTATGTATGATCCTACTCTGATGCATAGCCTGTTTTTGTTACCTGCTTTCATACCTTACCTGCTTATCCTAAACTGCTTAGTATAGGTTGGTTAGAGATCCATCAGTGACCCCACCTTGTCCCAGTTGCCTCGCTTTATGTTCGATGACTCGATCAACTTGATCGACGTCCAGGCCCCGACACCGCACATCACCCCCTAGTTGTACAACTCTGCAGAGTTACCATCGAGTGTTGAGGGTGGAACCTCTTGCATCACTCCTGATGAGATCTCTGTAGGGTAGCTATACGGTCGAGATCATCGAGGGTGATTTCCTCCTTAACCACTTCCGTTACGGCTCTGTCATGCAACCCATCAAATGTGAACCTCGAGGGTGGAGCCTCTTACATTCACCTTGATGACAACATCGAGTGGAATTCACCGAGGATGATTCCTTGGGTTTTCCCCTTGGTGTTAGACACACAGTTACTATGGTTACTATGACTTTGCACTGAGCCATGTTACTAAAGACGGGTCGGCCCTAAGGGGTACCTGAGGGAGTCCTGGATTAGGGGGTCTCCGGACAGCCGGACTATCTCCATTGGCCGGACTGTTAGACTATGAAGATACAAAATTGAAGACTTTGTCTCATGTCCGGATGGGACTCTACTTGGCGTGGAAGGCAAGCTAGGCAATACGTATATGGACATCTCCTCCTTTGTAACCGACCTTGTGTAACCCTAACCCTCTCCGCTGTCTATATAAGCCGAAGGGTTTTAGTCCGTAGGACAACAATCACAACATACAATCATACCATAGGCTAGCTTCTAGGGTTTAGCCTCTCTGATCTCGTGGTAGATCTACTCTTGTAACACCCATATCATCAATATTAATCAAGCAGGACGTAGGGTTTTACCTCCATCAAGAGGGCCCGAACCTGGGCAAAACTTCGTGCCCCTTGCCTCTTGTTACCATCCGGCCTAGACGCATAGTTCGGGACTCCCTACCCGAGATCCGCCGGTTTTGACACCGACAGTACCCGCGCGAGCTTAATAGTGAGTGATGTGGAGTCGGTTTGACCTGAAAGGTGCCCGCGAGATACTTACGAGGCGTGGCCGGGCATTCTTAGCCCTTGTTGCAAGTACTCGAGACAAGGCGATGGGGTCACATCGATCGTGAGTCTCTGCTCGTTACCGCGTGCTCCTAATCCACTATGATTTGGATATTTGATCCGAGGGGCCTCTGGCCTGATAGAACTAACCATCACGTGGGCATAGTATGGGCGTTCTGTGTCGTATGCATCAGCCGAAGCTTAATAGACGTCAGCAACTAAGCGGCACGCGCTGGGTTGGACTACGTAAGCACCTGCCTTTTTGAAGGAGGTAGCTAGGTCTGCTCACCGGCCGCCCACGCAACATGCAGGAGTTCCCGGGGCGATGACCCATGACCCCTGGGGGCATAGGTTTAGTCCGGCGTGCTGGCCTCTCTGTTAAGCCTAGGTTGGGTTGCGCGTATTGTTTGGCCGAGGCCGGGCATGACCCAGGAAAGTGTGTCAGGTCGGAGTTAATCGAGCGTGGTGGGTAAGTTGGTGCACCCGTGCAGGGAACAAAACATCTATCGATAGCCTGTCCTACAGTAACAGACACTTGGAGTTGTATCCCGATCGATAGAACTAGAACTGGATACTTGTGATGAGAACTGGATGGTGATGAGAATTGGAATGTGTTGACACTTGGATAGTATGGCTCTGGGACAGTTTTCTCACAGGCAGTCGAGAAAGGATCTCTGGCCGAGGTTGATAACACTTCTACTACTTTACTTTATGCTACTCTACTCCCTCCTGTTGCTGCAAGATGGTGGGTTCCAGAAGATGCTAGTCTTTGATAGGCTAGGCTTTCCCCTTCCCTTCTGGCATTCTGCAGTTTAGTCCACAGATACAATCCATTCCTTTGATAAAGATGCATACTTAGTTTAGATCTGATGTAAGTCTTGCGAGTACTTTGGATGAGTACTCACGGTTGCTTTGCTACTTCTTTTCCCCCATACCGATTGTTGCAACCAGATGACGGATCCCAAGAGCCAGACGACGCCACTAATTACTACTACTACCCGGAGGATGCCTACTACTATGTGAAGACCGCAGATGACTAGGAGTAGTTAGGAGGCTCCCAGGCAGGAGGCCTTGCCTTTTCGATCATTGTTGCTTTTGTGCTAGCCTTCTTAAGGCAATCTTGTCTAACTTATGTCTATACTCAAATATTGTTGCTTCCGCTGACTCTTGTGTATTCGAGCTTATGTATTCGAGCCCTCGAGGCCCCTGGCTTGTAATATAAAGCTTGTATTATTTTAATTTGTATCTAGAGTTGTGTTGTGATATCTTCCCGTGAGTCCTTGATCTTGATCGTACACATTTGCGTGTATGATTAGTGTACGATTGAATCGAGGGCGTCACAAGTTGGTATCAGAGCCGATTGCCTATAGGATCCCCCTTTCCAACTACTTGGTCGAAGTTGAGTCTAGAAATCGAAAACCGTTTTATTAACTTGGCTGTGTGTCTTACGGCCCACGTCGCCAATTGGGTGGTATTAGGATCTTTTATTCCTCGTCTATACTCTGGGACTCTGATCTCTCTTCTATTTTCGGGTTAAATGATTTTACTAACTCGAACATTAGGATCTCGTGATCACATCCACCCGGAGAGCCCCTTATTTCAGATGATCGATTGCTGCATCAGAAGATTCCGAAGATACTCTACGATATTCTCTGAGACTTTGTGCCTGTTGCCTTTGCAATTCCCTACCACCGAAATATCCTTATGGATAACTACACACACTTGCCAATCTTACATTTTATCCCATTGATCTTGTTGTTACCAGATGCCCTGAACTGCTCACCTTTGTTTCGAGAATCCTTTGAGCTTACTGCCTTGCAGTTCCTTGACATCTGAATACCCCTACGGATAACTTTGTGCACCTATCGAGTATCCGCTCATCCTCAGTTGATTCATGTACTTCACAAAAGTCTTCGTAATACCATTCATTCTTGTGAAAATCCTCAACAACCTATTGTTCTTGAATTTCTTGCTTGCTTGCATTATGGTTAGTACCATAAGTCTAGTAATCTTATTGTCAGCCTTTGTCATTATCATTTTGAGTCCGTTGATACAATATGTTGCGAATGCTCGCAATCCTCAATCAGATCCTAGAATTCATCCTTCCGGCTCAGACGTCATTTTAACATATGCTGAATCTCGACCAATCAAATCGCCATCGATTGTACCCCTAAGGCTATTCTACCTATCCATCCCTAATCAGTGCATTGCTTCTGATCGCTTGTCTTGGAATTCATAATTCCTTTGCAATTGAGCTTTGAGTTAGTTAGTTGTTTCTATAATCTGATCTCCTTGCATTCTTCTTCCTCTGGTTGAATATTGATGCTCACATCGGATCCCTTGTGGACCACCAGACCCCCCTTTTTTGGATTTTATCCGACAACGTCCTTCATATTCAATAAGCTTGTGAGCTTTTCCTCGGATACATAATGCTTTTGGTAAATTGTATCCTCCGCTTTCTCAAGCGTGCTCTACTACCGAGCCTGTGTTATTTATTCTCGAAATTTATGATATATGTTCCTAAGATGCCCTGGTGGGTTGAACCTATGCCTTCCCTAATCTGTGTGAACTCGAAAGTTATGCGGGTTATACTCTACTGGCTTTTCGTCAGATAAAATTTCAATACTACAGCTTCATCAAGAGCGAGAAGTAAAATGAAAGGTTATGCATTGTAGAAGTGGGAGTCGACCCTGAACCTTGTGTTCATGCCCACGGACACGGTGTGGAACTTATCATGAAAGCTTCTTGCAAGGATATTTAATCATTTGAATAATTCTTCCGGTATCGTGAACTGGATCCCTTGTAGTGATGGTCCCGACCATATTTCCTCCTTGATCCCATTTACCGGGTAAGTTACAATTACTTATCCTCTGCAAATCATTCCCCCGTCCAACAACTACTCCGATTTACCTTCTGGCATTACACCTAGTACTTGATACTAGGAAGCTTTCTACCCCATCACATCATTCCTAGCCTGA
Organism: Triticum dicoccoides; assembly: GCF_002162155.2. NCBI lineage: Eukaryota > Viridiplantae > Streptophyta > Magnoliopsida > Poales > Poaceae > Triticum > Triticum dicoccoides. The sequence goes on from NC_041392.1 coordinate 529,300,907, forward strand.
TTGGCTATATTTTTTATCGTGTCAACTTTTAACTGTGCTACCTGGTCCTTATGCCTGGAGCAACTTCTGACGATGAGCTAAGCTTACGTCGATCTTCCTCATCTTATCATTTCACCTCAAACAACAAGCTTGACTTTGAGCTTGTGTCAGATCCGTGGTTCTCATAGCCTTTCACTTCATCCTTCCTTTTCTACTCGATGGCATCTTCATAGAGTCTCTCGACAAAATTTGTCTTGATCACCGTCAACACTTTGGCTTCTTCAGAGATGTCAATTGAATTCATGGCTAGTAATACCATCCTTGCCTCTTGATGATTTGTGTCAGCATCAACAACATTCTTGTCTTCCCCCCGACACAAACTTGATCATATTAATTTTGGAATTACATCCTTTTTGGCATGTCGATGGATTGCTGCTGAGACTGTTGGCCACACCCTCACCTTTTCCCTGCTAAAATTGTATAACTTATTTTCTAAGTTGTTTCCGATGGATACTTGGTGTATCCAAAGTTTGACCTTTGCTTGAAACCATGTCAGTGCTATCTCAAAGCCTATTTGTGGTAATCCAGTCTCCAATAAGAACATTTGAAGCACGATACTAAATTTTCTTTATCAATTATCCAAACACCATTGTATGGGTAATGTCATGAAATTTCTTTCCTTTACCTAATTGGTTATCTACTTACTATCCTTTCATGGATATCATCCTCTGCTTATCCTTGGGAAGGATATACTCCTGATAATTGTGTTTAAACACATTTTCCTTTCCATTGTTCTGATTAATATACTGATCATATTTTTTCCTTTCCATTCTTTTGTTTAACCTTTCCGGTAAACTAACTTATCTTAGTAGATATAATTTCCTGCTTAGGTAAGCACCTCAATGTACAACTATGTCAGTAAAGACCCTGTTACTATTATTGATGACATTCCGGTAGCCACCGATGGACGAGAACTTTGCCTAACGGCCCGCCTCGTCAACGAGCAGGAAAATGGTTCTCTTCGTCCCTCGCCCATGGTACCGACATTGTTGCCGACATAATTGACAGTCTACCCTCTGACATGCCTTGCTATCATGACCGTACAAGATGTCAGCACCCTTCCTACTTTTTAACCCACCTGGTGGGCCCATAACTGACAGATCCCAGGATCAAAACCTGACTCTCCTATACCCCCTGTTTGTAAAGGTTATTCCTCACGTTTGGCTTCGTATCATGTCACGAGCCACTTTCCGAGAGATGATCTATTCATGATGCTCTGAGCACTTTCACACTCTGTTTCAGACATCGAACGGTTGTCTACCCGGTTGAAGCTTCTTATTGCACCTCCTTACCTTGCTCTCGATGACTTTCTTGAACTTCAACTCAAGAGATGCCTCTATGCCATGTCGCGAGATAGCCCCTAGGTACCTATCTTGTGTTGAGCCCCGCCCTTTCCGAGTCTTTCCCCCTACTACACCCCTTAAATCTCGGGACGAGATTTGTTGTAGTGGAGGAGAATGGTGACGCCCGGATAATTAAGCTACAGTAATCTCATGCTAATGATGCCAGGTCATCACTCTTACTGTTGCTAATCCTCATATGATCCGAGGCATAAGTCAAATTCAAATTTAAGCCCAATTTATTATTTGTCAAACATGCAAATAAAAATGTTCAAGGTGTGGCAAATAATCCCTGGATATTTTTCATGTTGGAGCCAACCTCTTTTGAATTGCCAAAATGCCCTTGGAATTAATTTTTGGTTAGCAACAATTAAATCGACCGTTTCAATTTAAATAAATATCTAACCATTTCAAAATAAACTAAAACTCCGTGTGCTGCCTTATAATACTGTCTAGTATTTATTTGATAAGTGGCACATTTAACAAAGTTCATTTTTTAGCCAAAATTAATAATTAACAGTAGAAAAAAACAAAACTGAAAAGAATAAAAAATATAGCAAAAGCAAAAGAAAAGGGGCCACAACCCCCCTTGCCCACCTGGGCCTCAGCCTACCGGCCCACCCAGCTGATCGGCCCACCAGGCCCACCTCTCCCTCTCCCTTATCCTCCCACGCCCTAAAATATCTGGACAACTCCCTCCCCACTCCCCTCGATCCCCCACTCTCCCCACCCCTCCTCTGTTCCTCCTGATCGGGATCGAGGAGATCGCTCGATCCCGCGACCCCGCCGCTGCCCTTCCCGACGCCACCACCCCGGCGCTACCTCGCCGACGCCGCCTGGCGCTGCCCCGTCGTCGTCGTCCTTCTCGCGGCCCCATCCTCCTCCCCGTTCCTGGATTCCGAAGGGCCTCCCCACCCCGACCTCGTCGTCAGACGCCGCTCGTCGGAGCCGCTCCGCGTCGCCTCGCCTCCCCGTCTCTCCATCGCCGGCCACCCCGAACTTCCCCAAGCCCACGGCCCTATGCCCTACGTTCCCCTCGTGAGCGCCCCCTTTTCCCCCTTTCCCCGTCGCCCGACAAGCCTGCGCCGGACCACACCTGTCCGCCACCGCGCTCGCACCCTGGTCGCTCCGTTCGTGCCCTGCCGGGGCCCTGCTCGCGCACGCACACGCCTGCGGCCACCCCGCCGTGCTTGCCACCCTTCCTTCGCTATGCCCGTCGCTGTGTGCGCCCACACGCCCCGCTCACCTGCCGCAGCTCCCGCGGCTGGCCGCGCCCCCTGGCCGCGCGCGCCAGGCCCTAGGCCGCGCCGCGCCGGTGCCCCTGCTGCCTCGTCGAGGCCATGGCCTCCCCCGCGCCCGGGTTCGCCCCTCCATGGGCGCCCGCACCCGTTACCCCGATTGGCCACATGGTCCTATGACAGTGGGGCCCGCCCCCAAAACGAAATTAAAGTTAGTTAAAAATAATTAAATATTGATTAATTAATTAATCCTTCTTGTTAATTAACCTGATGAACTTTTTAACTATTTGGACCGTTAATCAGTCTATGACAGAATGGACCCACGCATCAGTTTGACCAAGTCAACTGACCGTTGACTGCTGACATCACCCTGATGTCATGCTGACATTATAATGGCATTTTCCTAATTAATTTATTTCTGTTAATTCTAAAAATGTTTTAGAACTTTGAAAATTATTATAAAATAATCCATAGTCCGGATGAAAGTGTTTTATACATGAAAGTTGCTTAGAACAACGAGATGAACCCGGATACGCAGCCCGTTCATCCACCACACATCCCTAGCATAACAAACACACACCTTTTCCCCTTCGGTTCTTCTGTCCGAAAACGCGAAACACCAGGAATACTTTCCCGGATGTTTCCTCCCTTTTTGCCAGTATCACCTACTGCCGCGTTAGGTCACCCCTTAGCACCGCTTGTTGCCATGCTATGTTTGTGATGCCGTGTGTGCTCCGTATTTACTGTTTTCCCCCCTCTTCTTCTCCGGTAGACCTCGAGACCGATGTTGATGCATCTGAGTACGACTACGTCAACTACGACCCCTCCTTGCCAGAACATTCAGGCAAGCAAACCCCCCTTGAGCATTTCGATATCGCCCATTTTTTTCCCTCTCATGCTTGCATTAGAACTGCTACTGCTTTATGTATGATCCTACTCTGATGCATAGCCTATTTTTGTAACATGCTTTCATACCTTACCTGCTTATCCTAAACTTCTTAGTATAGGTCGGTTAGAGATCCATCAATGACCCCACCTTGTCCAGTTGCCTCGCTTTATGTTTGATGACTCGATCAACGTGATCAACGTCCAGGCCCCGACACCGCACATCACCCCCTAGTTGGACGACTCTACAGAGTTACCATCGAGGTTCGAGGGTGGAACCTCTTACATCACTCCTGATGAGATCTCTGTAGTGTAGCTATACGGTCGAGGTCATCGAGGGTGATTTCCTCTTTAACCACTTCCGTTACGGCTCTGTCGTGCAACCCATCAAATGTGAACCTCAAGGGTGGATCCTCTTACGTTCACCTTGATGACAACATCGAGTGGAATTCACCGAGGGTGATTCCTCGGGTTTTCCCCTTGGTGTTAGACACACAGTTACTATGGTTACTATGACTTTGCACTGAGCCATGTTACTAAAGACGGGTCGGCCCTAAGGGGTACCCGCACGAGCTTAATAGCGAGTGATGTGGAGTCGGGTTGACCTGGAAGGTGGCCGCGAGATACTTACAAGGCGTGGACCGACATTCTTAGCCCTTGCTGCAAGTACTCGAGACGGGGCGACGGGGTCACATCAATCGTGAGTCTCTGCTCGTTACCGTGTGCTCCTAATCCATTATGATTTGGATATTTGATCCGAGGGGCCTCTGGCCTGATAACACTAACCATCACGTGGGCATAGTATGGGCGTTTTGCGTCATATGCATCAGCCGAAGCTTAATAGACGGCAGCGACTGAGCGGCGCGCGCCGGGTTGGACTACGTAAGCACCTGCCTTTTTGAAGGAGGTAGCTAGGTCTGCTCATCGGCTGCCCACGCAATGTGCGGGAGTTCCCGGGGCGATGGCCCATGACCCCTGGGGGCATAGGTTTAGTCCGGCGTGCTGGCCTCTCTATTAAGCCTAGGTCGGGTTGCGGCGTATTGTTTGGCCGAGGCCGGGCATGACCCAGGAAAGTGTGTCTGGCCGGAGTTAATCGAGCGTGGTGGGTAAGTTGGTGCACCCCTGCAAGGAAGAAAACATCTATCGATAGCCTGTCCTACGGTAACAGACACTTGGAGTTGTATCCTGATCGATACAACTAGAACTGGATACTTGTGATGAGAACTGGATGTTGATGAGAATTGGAATGTGTTGACACTTGGATAGTATGGCTCTGGGATTGCTTTCTCGCAGGGAGTGAAGAAAGGATCTATGGCGAGGTTGATAACACTTCTACTACTTTACTTTATGCTACTCTACTCCATCCTGTTGCTGCAAGATGGTGGTTTCTAGAAGATGCTAGTCTTCGATAGGCTAGGCTTTCCCCTTCCCTTCTGGCATTCTGCAGTTTAGTCCACAGACACAACCCATTCCTTTGATACAGATGCATACTTAGTTTAGATCTGATGTAAGTCTTGCGAGTACTTTGGATGAGTACTCACGGTTGCTTTGCTACTTCTTTCCCCCCATACCCGATTGTTGCGACCAGATGACGGATCCCAGGAGCCAGACGACGCCACTGATGACTACTAGTACCCAAAGGATGTCTACTACTACGTGAAGACCGCAGACGACTAGGAGTAGTTAGGAGGCTCCCAGGAAGGAGGCCTTGCCTTTTCGATCATTGTTGCTTTTGTGCTAGCCTTCTTAAGGCAATCTTGTCTAACGTATGTCTGTACTCAGATATTATTGCTTCCGCTGACTCTTGTGTATTCGAGCCGTCGAGGCCCCTGGCTTGTAATATAAAGCTTGTATTATTTTAATTTGTGTATAGAGTTGTGTTGTGATATCTTCCCGTGAGTCTTTGATCCTGATCATACACATTTGCGTGTATGATTAGTGTATGATTGAACCGAGGGCGTCACAAAGAAGTAGGTCGGTTGAGCCACGAGGGGCCCACGAGGGGGGACGGTGCGCCCAGGGGGTAGGCGCGCCCCCTGCCTCGTGGACACCTCCTTCGTTTCTTGATGTCCACTCCAAGTCCTCTGGATCACGTTTCTTCCAAAAATCACGCCCCCGAAGGTTTCATTCCATTTGGACTCCGTTTGATATTTCTTTTCTGCGAAACACTGAAATATGCAAAAAACAGCAATTTGCACTAGGCCTCGGGTTAATAGGTTAGTCCCAAAAATAATATAAAAGTGTAAAATAAAGCCCATTAACATCCAAAAAAAATAATATAATAGCATGGAACAATCAAAAATTGTAGATACGTTGGAGACGTATCAAGCATCCCCAAGCTTAATTCCTGCTCGTCCTCGACTAGGTAAATGATAAAAACAAAAATTTTGATGTGGAATGCTTTCTAGCATGTTCTTCAATGTATTTTTCTCTATTGTGGCATGAATGTTCAGATCCGAAAGATTCAAGATAAAAGTTTATTATTGACATAAAAATAGTAATACTCCAAGTATGCTAATCAAGCAATTATGTCTTATCAAAATAACATAGCCAAAGAAAACTTATCCCTACAAAATCATATAGTTTGGCCATGCTTCATTTTTGTCACACAAAATGCTCTCATCATGGACAACCCCGATGACAAGCCAAGCAATTGTTTCATACTTATCCTTTTCAAACTCTTTCTACTTTTACGCAATATATGAGTGCGAGCCATGGACATAGCACTATGGGTGGAATATAATATGATGATCTAGGTTGTGTGAGAAGACAAAAAGGGAGAAAGTCTCACATTGACGCGGCTAATCAATGGGCTATGGAGATGCCCACCGTTTGATGTCAATGCAAGGAGTAGGGATTGCCATGCAACGGATGCACTAGAGCTATAAATATATGAAAGCTCATCAAATAAACTAAGCGGGTGTGCATCCAACTTGCTTGCTCACGAAGACCTAGGGCATTTGAGGAAGCCCATCATTGAATATACAAGCCAAGTTCTATAATGAAAAATTCCCACTAGTATATGAAAAAGTGACAAAATAAGAGACTCTCTATCATGAAGATTATGGTGCTACTTTGAAGCACAAGTGTGGAAAAAGGATAGTAACATTGTCCCTTCTCTCTTTTTCTCTTTTTTTGGTTTGGGCCTTCTTCTTTTTTATGGCCTCTTTTTTATTTTTATTTTATTTTTCGTCCGGAGTCTCATCCCGATTTGTGGGGGAATCATTGTCTCCATCATCCTTTCCTCACATGGGACAATGCTCTAATGATGATCATCACACTTTTATTTACTTACAACTCAAGGATTACAACTCGATACTTAGAACAAAATATGACTCTATGTGAATGCCTTCGGCGGTGTACCGGGATATGCGATGAATCAAGAGTGACATGTATGAAAAATTAAGCATGGTGGCTTTGCCACAAATACGATGTCAACTACATGATCATGCAAGGCAATATGACAATGATGATGCATGTCATAATAAACGGAACGGTGGAAAGTTGCATGGCAATATATCTCGGAATGGCTATGGAAATGCCATAATAGGTAGGTATGGTGGCTATTTTGAGGAAGATATAAGGAGGCTTATGTGTGATAGAGCGTATCATATCACGGGGTTTGGATGCACCGGCGAAGTTTGCACCAACTCTCAAGGTGAGAAAGGGCAATGCACGGTACTGAAGAGACTAGCAATGATGGAAGGGTGAGAGTGCGTATAATCCATGGACTCAACATTAGTCATAAAGAACTCACATACTTATTGCAAAAATCTACAAGTCATCGAAACTAAGCACTACGTGCATGCTCCTAGGGGGATAGATTGGTAGGAAAAGATCTTCACTCGTCCCCGACCGCCACTCATAAGGAAAGCAATCAAAGAACACCCCATGCTTCAAATTTTTCACACAATGTTTACCATACGTGCATGCTACGGGACTTGCCTACTTCAACACAAGTATTCATCAGTTTCACAATTACTCAATTAGCACACCTCTAATATTACCACCTTTATATCTCAAAACAACTATCAAGCATCCAACTTCTCTTAGCATTTAAAATTTATAACCAAAGTAAACTACCATGCTGTTCTAAAGGACTCTCCAAATGATAATGCATCTCCTAGATAGATCTTGCGTGATCGTAGGATTTTTTTTGAAATACTGCGTTCCCCAACAAAATTCCACTTTTCCCATCCCCCTCTCTCCTCTCTCTCTCACCCGAGAGCCAGCCGGCCACACACATCGTCGCCCTCCACACTTCCCCCATGCCGCCCCAACCCACTTCATCACCCACACTTTCCTGAAACCTCACCATGCTCTTACTCAATCATTTGCCACCGTATTCAATCCAATCTTGCGAGGTCCAACACTGCTTGGTTTCTGGGACTGATGGTGAGCAAAGTTTTGTCGCCGACCCTACCATCAACTCAGATCAGCAGTGCGCTCTCTCATGGTGAGCCATCCGACGTAGGGTGTTCGACATTCGATTCCGAGGAGGAGGATGACGGGTTTGTCATTACTATTGCCACAACCAAGGCCGAAGCCCGATGCCACTACTGCTTTGGCTAGCGCCAAAAAGAGAGGATGCTGAAGGTGACGTATGTCTAGTAGATGACCTCTGGTTCTATTCAAGCTCATCATCCCTATATGATTCCCACAAGCCTAACTATGCGGTTTAGTTGGGTTATCATGAAGTGTTGCATTTGCATCTTTACCTATGTCTAGTAGTCAGTTTATCGAATGTTGACTGAGGTTAAGTAGTACACTTGTCAGATATGGACCTCTATTTAAGTACTATGTTTGTCCAATGTTAACCTATGTTTAAGTACAATGTTTGTCGAATGGGGATAGATGTTTAAGTACACTATGTTAGAATTTGAATCTAGGACTTCGAGAGCTATGTGTTCGAAATGTTGTTGAGTTACGTCTAGTCGAAACTTTAAAATGTAAAACATATATTTAATAAATATATAGAAATATAAAGAGAAACTAGAGAAAATGATATATTTGGGGTGGACAAATGAGGGTTGCTATTGGTACCTTGATTAAAAAGTTGTCCACCCTTTTTGTCAGAATACCCCAAATGGAAAAATGAGGGCACGCCCTTGGAGATGCCTTTACAAGGTTTGTGCAAGCTAGGGAGTGGCAGCAAAAGGAAGATGTAGTGATAACATATGAAGAAGGAGATCACCTGCCGGAACTTACAAATCTCGAACGACCTTGCTCTTTCTTGAATGTCGATCTTTTTTATAAAGTAAGAAATTATAACAGAGGCATCACCTCTCCAGGGGTCTCAGGCGAGAAACCCTAAGCTACCACTACCACCTCCCCATGCCCCTCCTCGTCTTGCCTCCGCCGGAGGGTGACCACCAAGGAAGCTCAGGACGGCCCAAAGGAAGGCGGTGGCACGGTAATTGTTCCCACTTGCGAGGCGCATCCCTCCCCCAGATGAGATCTGCCACAACTGTTACCCCATTAGTCATCCGGAGCCCCCTCTCGACGAGTGTCTGACTTCTTTCTAAAGCGACATAACCCAACTAGCTGCTTAGGTAGTCAGCTTTCCTGAGATACAGTAATACGCTAGCCCACTGACATGAAGCCTTCGGCATGGCAACGTAGTCAATGTCTTTGCCGGCTTCCGTGGAGACATGTTGCTCCGGGATTGACAGGTCAGAGCGAACGGCGGCCACCTCGCCAACGTCCGCCGGAGAGGCCATGATAAACCGCTTCTTGGCAGAACACTCGTCGGGCTCCCTGGGATACGTGGTCGAGCTTAGGCTATGACATTCTGGAGCAGGGGATGTAGATCTGGCGGGGAGGGACTCTGCAGTCCTCATCTAAAAACTCAGGGGAGTGGGGCGACGGTATGGGAATCGCTAGGTAACCTAAACTTTATTATCTAAGCTAGGAGGAACAGGAAGACCGGCAGGGGTTTGCGGTGGCACATGAAGGAAATATGCCCTAGAGGCAACAATAAAGTTGTTATTTATATTTCCTTATATCATGATTAATGTTTAATATTCATGCTAGAATTGTATTAACCAGAAACTTAGTACATGTGTGAATACATAGACAAACAGAGTGTCCCTAGTATGCCTCTACTTGACTAGCTCGTTAATCAAAGATGGTTAAGTTTCCTGACCATAGACATGTGTTGTCATTTGATGAACGGGATCACATCATTAGAGAATGATGTGATGGACAAGACCCATCTATTAGCTTAGCATTATGATCGTTTAGTTTTATTGCTATTGCTTTCTTCATGACTTATACATATTCCTCTGACTATGAGATTATGCAACTCCCGAAAACCGGAGGAACAACTTGTGTAGTATCAAATGTCACAACGTAACTGGGTGATTATAAAGATGCTCTATAGGTGTCTCCAAAGGTGTTTGTTGAGTTGGCATAGATCGAGATTAGGATTTGTCACTCCGTGTATCGGAGAGGTATCTCTGGGCCCTCTCGGTAATGCACATCACTATAAGCCTTGCAAGCAATGTGACTAATGAGTTAGTTCCGGAATGATGCATTACAAAACGAGTAAAGGGACTTGCCGGTAACGAGATTGAACTAGGTATGATGATACCGACGATCGAATCTCGGGCAAGTAACATACCGATGGCAAAGGGAATAATGTATGTTGTTATGCGGTTTGACCGATAAAGATCTTCGTAGAATATGTTGGAGCCAATATGAGCATCCAGGTTACGCTATTGGTTATTGACCGAAGATGTGTCATGGTCATGTCTACATAGTTCTCGAACCCGTAGGGTCCGCATGTTTAACGTTCAATGACGATTTGTATTATGAGTTATGTGATTTGATGACCAAAGTTTTTTTGGAGTCCCAGATGAGATCATGGACATGATGAGGAGTCTCGAAATGGTAGCGAGGTAAAGATTCATATATTGGAAGGTTATATTCAGACATCAGAATGGTACCGAGTGATTCGGGTATTTTTCCGGAGTACCGAGGGGTTACCGGAACCCCCCGGGGAAGTACTGGGCCAACATGGGCCTAAGGGAGAGAGAGGGAAGCCCGCGGGGGTGGCCGCACGCCCCCTCCTTGGGAGTCCGAATAGGACAAGGAGGAGGGGGCGGCGCCCCCCTTCCCTTTCCCTCCCCCTCTCCTTCCTATTCCCTCCGGTGGAAGAAAGGAAAAGGGGGATCCTACATGGACTAGGAGTCCAAGTAGGGCACCCCCATGGCGCGCCCCTCCTGGCCGCTGGCCTCTCTCCCCCCTCCTTTGTATACGTGGGCAGGGGGCACCCCAAAGGCACAACAGACAATCTCTTAGCCGTGTGCGGTGCCCCCCTCCACAGTTTAACACCTCGGTCATATCCTCGTAGTGCTTAGGCGAAAACCTATGCCGGTAACTTCATCATCACCGTCGTCACACCGTCGTGCCAACGGAACTCTCACTCGTCCTCAATGAGGGAGTCCTGGATTAGGGGGTATCCGGACAGCTGGATTATATCCTTTGGCCAGACTGTTGGACTATGAAGATACAAGATTGAAGACTTTGTCTCGTGTCCGGATGGGACTCTACTTGGCGTGGAAGGCAAGCTAGGCAATACAGATATGCATATCTCCTCCTTTGTAACCGACCTTGTGTAACCCTAGCCCCCTCTGGTGTCTATATAAACCGGAGGGTTTTAGTCCGTAGGACAACATACAATCATACCATAGGTTAGCTTCTAGGGTTTAGCCTCTCCGATCTCGTGGTAGATCAACTCTTGTAATACTCATATCATCAAGAATAAATCAAGCAGGACATAGGGTTTTACCTCCATCAAGAGGGCCCGAACATGGGTAGAACATCATGTCCCCTGCCTCCTGTTACCATCTGCCTTAGACGCACAGTTCGGGACCCCCTACCCGAGATCCGCCGGTTTTGACACCGACATTGGTGCTTTCATTGAGAGTTCCTCTGTGACATCGCCGTAAGGAAGGATGCCTTATCTCGTTGTTAAAAGCAACATTACCACCGGGGGAGCTCTGGCTATTGGCCAAACTCTCCGGCTAGGCAGTTTCGTCATGACTGCCTGTTCGGCCGCTGCACCGACGATGACTTCTCGGGTCATCAAAAACAGCCTCCACGTCAGCTCGAAAGTTGCTGAGCAGATGGATCCAATGGAGCTCTCTTCCCTAAACGAACTCTTGGATCGCATCGCAGCCTTGGGAGTCGCTACGAACTATGATCGGATTGGGCTTAAACCCGATCAAAGGGAGATTAACTCTCCACCGGTCACCCATCACGTTGAGGTGGTGGAGGAACAATGCGGCCACTCTTCCTCTATTTTGAGGACTAACTATGTATGGATTCCTGAGCTCTCCGAGCCGGATACCCCCTTACGGGAGGACAGTGCCCAAGTGCTGAACCTAGAATCAGGCAGCGGGCCAAACTTATCGGGTAACACTCCGGAACCCGAACTTCCAAGATTGGAAACTCCTCGGCCCCTGGGTCTCAGATCAGGTAGGGATTCGGACTCAAATCCACCCACCCACCCAGACATAAATGATCTTTCCCACATCAGGCAAGAGCCCCATGAAACAGTACATCATTATTGGGCCAGATTCCTCCTTGTGATGAACAAGGTTAAGGACTGTCGCGAGGAAGATGCAGTCTCACTTTTCTGCAATAATTGCACGGACAAGGGAATCCTTAACGCCTTAAGTCGCCGTGACATATCACGCTTCGCTGACTTGGCGTCCATAGTATGAAAGTACTGTGCGATGGAAAGCGCCTGGAAAATCGAAACGAAATTTTGGGATAATCCGGCTCCGAATATACACCCAGTCCGAAGTAAAAGGGTGCACTATAATAAGACGCCCGAGCTAGTTGCAAAGAAACAAAAACCCTCTACAGGGCATGGAACCGTACTGGAGGGATGGCTTAATGGACCCTGCAAAATTCATAGTACAACGGATACAATACCAACACACAGCCTTAAAGCATGTTGGATACTCCGGCAGGTGGCCAAAAGTGGTGAGGATCTTCTTATCCCAAATGCCACAGAGCACCATCCCATGGATAATAATACGGTGTTAACAGTCTTTGAGACCTTTGCGTCAAATAATAGGCGCAAGCGAACACTCCGCAGCATGGCTGAAATCTGCCACGTAGCAGCAATAAATCCATGGAGTGACACAGGTATTACCTTCAATGCCAGTGATGAACCTAAATTCCGAATAGCCCGAGCACCAGCTGCACTGGTCCTCAGTCCAATTGTGGACGACTTTCGACTCACCAAAGTACTCATGGACGGCGGCAGCGGATTAAACCTCATCTATGAGGAAACTCTTCAAAAAATGGAAATAGACTGGAACCACATTGACCAAAGTAGCACAACCTTCAGGGGAATCATACCCAGTCGGGAGGCACGATGCGCTGGGAAAATCACACTAGATGTGGTATTTGGTACGCCAGAGAATTACAGATCCAAAGAAATTACATTTCAAGTGGCCCCGTTCAGCAGTGGATACCACGCCCTTTTAGGACGTGAGGCGTTCACGATCTTCCAAGCCGTACCCCATTACGGGTACATGAAGCTCAAAATGCCCGGGCCCAACGGAATCATCACCCTCGCTAGTGGTCCGGACACAACACTCCGAGCCGAAAACAAAACAGCCGCACTGGCCCTCGAGGCATTATCCGAAGCCCTCTCGGCCGAGGAGCTAACCACGCTACGCTCCATAGTGGACAGGGACGACGTGATACTCGATAAGAGATCCAAGTCCACCTCTTTTAAAAAAGCGGATGAAATAGTCAAATTCCAAGTCCACCCAACGGACCCTACAAAAACGGCCTCCATTGGGGCACAGTTAAACCCGCCGTGGATGCCGCACTACGAGAGTTCCTGCGTGAGAATTGGGACATATTCGCCCGGCACCCCTCAGACATGCCAGGAATCCCACGCAGACTGGCCGAGCATAGCCTCAATATCCTAAAGGGATTCAAGCCGGTCAAGCAAGCTCTTCGGCGTTTCTCCAAACCTAAGAGACAGGCCATGGGAGAGGAACTAGCCAAGTTATTGGAGGCCGGATTCATCAGAGAGATAAAACACCCGGACTGGCTAGCAAACCTGGTGATGGTACCAAAGAAGGATAAATCCTGGCGCCTTTGTGTCGATTTCAAGGACCTCAATAAAGCTTGCCCAAAGGATCCCTTCCCCCTCCCCCGCATCGACCAAATTATCGATGCTACCGCAGGACACGAGTCATTGTGTTTCCTCGACGCATACTCTGGTTACCACCAAATCAAGATGGCGGAGTCCGACCAAGCCGCAACGGCATTCATCACACCATACGGTCCCTTCTGTTTCAACACAATGCCTTTTGGGCTCAAAACGCCGGCGCAACATATCAGCACATGATTCAGACATGTTTGGAGAAGCAAATTGGCAAAACAGTAGAGGCATATGTAGACGATGTGGTCGTCAAAACCAAACACGTCGACTCTTTGATAGACTACTTGAGGCTCACATTCAACAACCTCCGAACATACGACATTAAGCTCAATCCGGAAAAATGCGTTTTAGGCATACCAGCCAGAAAGCTCCTGGGTTTCATTGTCTCCAGTAGAGGTATTAAGCTAACCCGGCCAAAATCCGAGCTTTGTCACAGTTGGCTACCCCAACAGACCTCAAACAAATCCAGAAGTTAACAGGATGTGTGGCGGCTCTAAGCCGCTTTATCTCCCGCTTAGGAGAAAAGGCTTTACCCCTTTATCGCCTCCTCCGGCGCACCGAACACTTTGAGCGGACGAACGCCGCCACAGCCGGATTGGAAGAAATAAAGGCCATTTTGTCAACCAACCCAATCCTGGCCGCGCCAAACATCGGCGAACCAATGCTGTTGTACATTGCGGCAACCCATCAAGTTGTAAGCGTAGTGCTCGTCGTCGAACGAGAAGCTGACGGACATAAATTCCCTCTTCAAAAGCCGGTATACTATGTATCCACTGTCCTCACTCCATGCAAATCATGGTACCCACATTATCAAAAGATAGCCTATGCGGTATTCATGGCATCCCGGAAGCTGCGACACTACTTTCAAGAGTGTTCGATTACAGTAGCCTCGGAAGTGCCACTCAATGATAAACAACCGCGACGCTACGGGCCGGATTGCTAAATGGGCCATTGAGCTCCTCCCGTTCGACATAACATACAAACCTCTACGAGCCATTAAGTTGCAAGCATTGGCCGACTTTGTCGCCGAATGGACGGAGGCCGAACTCCCTAAAGAGTATGGCGCATACTCCAATTGGATCATGCACTTCGACGGTTCTAAAATGCTGGCTGGTCTAGGGGCTGGCGTCGTCCTAACGTCCCCAACCGGAGATACCGTCCAGTATGTACTGCAAATATTGTACACAGACTCCAACAACACAGCCGAATACAAAGCTCTGTTGCATGGTCTTCGAATGGCAGTCTCCATGGGCATTCAACGCCTGGAGGCGCGTGGGGATTCAAACCTTGCAATATCCCAAATAAATGGAGACTTTGATGCAAAGGATCCAAAAATGGCGGCCTACCGAAACGCCGTCCTAAAAATGTCAGCTCGGTTCGAGGGGCTAGAATTTCACCATGTGGCTCGGGAAAACAATCAGGTGGCGGATATCCTCGCCCGCATTGGCGCAAAATGCGATGCGGTCCCCCCAACATATTTCTGGAAAGGCTGTTTAAGCCATCCATAGTATGGGAAGGGGACACCGGTAGCAATAGTCCGGACCCGGCCAAAATGCCCGATACCGAACACACCGACACAATCGGAGGCTCCGCCACCGAAATAACATCTTCAGCCCACATAATAATGGCCGTCATGGCCCCGTGGACAGAACCATTCCTAGCCTACCTAACTAGACAGGAACTCCCGGAGGACCAAAATGAGGCACGCTGCATTGTGCGGCGATCCAAGGCCTACAGGGTCCATGAGGGAGAATTATACAAAAAAAGCACTACCGGAGTCCTTCAAAGATGCATCTCCGAAGAGGAAGGGCGGAACCTTCTGGCAGAAATTCACGCCGGACTCGGCGGTCACCACGCCGCAGCCCGGGCTCTTGTAAGCAAGGCCTTCCGTACATGATTCTATTGGCCAACGGCCCGGGCAGATGCACAGGACTTGGTCCAACGTTGCGCCGGTTGCCAGCTCTTCGCAAATCAAAGCCACATGCCACCCACCGCCCTCCAAACAATCCCCATTACGTGGCCCTTCGCGGTCTGGGGGCTTGACATGGTTGGACCCCTTAAAGGGGGAACCCACAAGAAAAAAATACTTACTGGTCATGGTGGATAAATTCACCAAATGGATAGAGGCCAAACCTGTTAAAACAGCCGAATCCGGACCAGTGATAGACTTCATATCCGGGGTCATACACCGTTATGGCGTCCCCCATAGCATCATCACTGACAACGACACAAACTTCACAGCCGATGAGGTCAAACTCTGGTACAGCAAAATGGGCATCAAGCTCGATTATGCTTCAGTCTATCACCCACAAACCAACGACCAAGTCGAGCGAGCAAACGATCTTATAATGAGAGGCATTAAACCCAGATTAGTGTGTTCCTTAACGGAATCTAACACGCACTGGGTAGAGGAGCTCGACTCCGTACTTTGGGGGCTGCGGACCATGCCGAATCGTAGTACCGGATATACACCCTTCTTTATGGTGTACGGCACAGATGCAGTCTTGCCCTGTGACATAATTCATGACTCACCTCGAGTTCGCATGTACGAAGAAAGAGAAGCCGAGCTCGATCGGCAGGACAGTCTAGACACCCTGGAGGAGGAGCGCGACGTAGCCAAAGCCCGTTCCGCATTTTATCAGCAACAGGCTCGCAGATACCAAAGTAGAGAAGTACGGGCCAAAACTTATAACATTGGCGAACTAGTTCTATGCTTGCCGGATAAGAAAAAGAACAAGCTCGAGCCCAAATGGGAGGGTCCCTTCATTATTGACCAAGTTCTGACCGGTGGAGCGTACCGACTGTGGGATGCATCAACTAGTCGACTCGAGCCGAGCCCATGGAACGCGGCCAGGCTCCAATGATTCTACGCCTAGCGCCGGACTCTATGTTCGTCCCCTCCCTTTATCCATTTTTTGCATATACATCATCTGTCTTATTTTTCTTTCTTCCTTTCTTTTATTCTTTCTCTAGGCCTTCAAGGGCCAACTTGTGCCTCGCTTGCACATTATAGATGCGCTAGCCGCGCTCATCATACCTGGGGGCTTCTTTCACAGAAGCTTAATTATTCATCCGGGCCTCAGGCCCCGCACATGTGTCATGCTTCCGCATGTACCTTTTTTCGCCATTATATGCATCGATATGACTTAAGTTTTGGCCAAGCTGGGTTGCCTGGCTCTTGTATTTATGCCCTACATTCCCGTTAATTTGGCTAGGGCATAAGGGGAGCACCACTGCGATTGTTACTGCCGGGTCAGCCGGACGTGTACCTCAGACTGGGTGAAGCCGAAAGCTAGCGTTCTTAAGGGAATATTTGTTCTATGAACAAAAGATGATTTTTATTTATTATCCATATCTGCTCCCAGATGTTTTTCCTGTGTTTCCTATCGTAGTCCGGACATGCACTTTAGGGCATGCTTACCCAAGGAAAGGAACCCTTAACGGAACTATTCTCCCTGGAAGATGTTTCTTACTACCCATGTAATATAACATAACTAGTTGGGCACTTGTCTGTTCAAGCACTTATGACCTCTACGCCTGGTCTCCACGCATACCCCGGTTCTTATATAACTGCGCGGGTATTCGGATACACTCCGAACTATCGGTTCCCGAGGTTGTAGCGAAAAGGTCTGCCAAGACAAATGATCTACAATCTGGCTAGAAGGCATTATATATGTCACTTTCATTACATAGTCATGCAGACTGACTAAATTCCTCTTCTATACCATCCAATAGGCGGTCTAGCTTACAATCCTGTTGGGAATACTTTGCGGCTAATTCTACTTGCCCATAAACTAAGCTAACGGGGATCTCTTTTCCGTCGGGCCCCACAGGTCTGACCTCGGCCATGTGATTTGGGTCTGCGTTGGTATACCGCGTCTTCACCATGGCCCAGGCTTCTCTGGCACCCTGATGGAAGGCCGATATCTTCCATAATCGGAAGCGCCGCCATGCTCCCTTGAGCTTCTCCGCAAGCTCTACAACGCCCTCTGGCAGGGAGACGAACGGCCACAAGGCCTGGGCAACACCCTGCATCACCTACCGAACTTGTTCGTGCAGATGTGACAGCTCGGATAGGAGATCACCCGCAGACCTGGGCATTTCCTCCGCAGGATGACCCGTCAGCATACCTAAAGACATAACGCTGTTAGTCAGCTTCTTCGCCGAACTCCTTTAAAAGGATTCGTTCAAGCACTTACTGAAAATGCCGCGCCGAAGCCGCTTATTCTCCTTCTCGGAGTCTGCAAGCTGGCCCCGAACGTCTTTTAGTTCCACGCTCAGCTTAATATTGGTGTCTTGGAGATTGTTTTTCTCCCGCCTAACCTCAGTCAGCACGCGTTTGCCAGCCTCTAGCTGTCGCATAACATGCTGGTCCTCCGGATTTTCTCCGGATTCATCTGCAACATCTATTGTTAGATCTGCAGCCATGCCGCACATTATATGGTAACCATCATTCTTTAAAGTAAATGTTACCAGCAGGTGACTTTTTCGGTTCCTGCAATGCGGCCACAGCAGCCCACAGTTGGGTCTTGCATTCCTCTAGCTCCTGTGATAGCCTAGTATTCTTCTTTGTAAGAACCTCCACAATAAAGATGATCCTTAAATCAGTTCTGCTAACTGTTTCAAGTCTCAGGGGCTACTGATACATATAAATCATCAGATTTACTTACCCGTACATCCTTTACATACTGATCCGTGGCTCTGGCTAGACCATCTTGAGCAGCTCGGAGGTACGCCTCTCCAGAATTGAAGGCGTCAAATGCCTCTGGTGAGAAACAAGCGTCATGGAGTACGGCCCGGCGGAGCCTATGATTCATGGCGCTTTCCACCTCTGAGTTTGCAGCGGATAATCTATCCGCATCCTCTATAGGGGGATTATCCGACGCCCGCCCCATATCGGCTTCTGCCTCTATGTCCGGTCCTGGCGCCCGGCTGGTGGAAGCGTGATTAGTAACATCGCCAGACATATTCCGGCGAGCGTTTTTTCTGTTAAAGAAACACGAGTGTCATTATATTTCGAGAAAGACGACAACCACGGAGCGGGGTTTGTCATACCTTTGCACCGGCGTCTCCGTCCTGACCGCCTTCCTTTTTGGCCTACCCGGCCTCAGTGTCTCCTGTTGGCGCGTTGCTGCGGTTCGGCAGGGCGTCCCGAATGCCTTCCCTGTAAAAATGCCATGTGTATATGGTGGGTGAAGTGTCTAAAAGGGGATTGAGGGAGTCCTGGATTAGGGGGTATCCGGACAGCCGGACTATATCCTTTGGCCGGACTGTTGGACTATGAAGATACAAGATTGAAGACTTCGTCTAGTGTCTGGATGGGACTCTACTTGGCGTGGAAGGCAAGCTAGGCAATACGGATATGTATATCTCCTCCTTTGTAACCGACCTTGTGTAACCCTAGCCCTTTCCGGTGTCTATATAAACCGAAGGGTTTTAGTCCGTAGGACAACATACAATCATACCATAGGCTAGCTTCTAGGGTTTAGCCTCTACGATCTCGTGGTAGATCAACTCTTGTAATACTCATATCATCAAGAATAAATCAAGCAGGACATAGGGTTTTACCTCCATCAAGAGGGCCCGAACCTGGGTAAAACATCGTGTCCCCTGCCTCCTGTTACCATCCGCCTTAGACGCACAGTTCGGGACCCCCTACCCGAGATCCGCCAGTTTTGACACCGACATTGGAGCTTTCATTGAGAGTTCCTCTGTGTCGTCACCATTGGGCTTGATGGCTCCTACAATCATCGATAGCGATGTAGTCCAGGGTGAGACTTTTCTCCCTGGACAGATCTTTGTGTTCGGCGGCTTCGCACTGCGGGCCAACTCGCTTGGCCATCTGGAGCAGATCGAAAGTTACGCCCCTGGCCACCAGGTCCGGTTTGGAAGCTTAAACTACACGGCCGATATCCGCGAAGACTTGATCTTCCACGGATTCGAGCCCCTGCCTTGTGCGCCGCGCGGTTACGATGAGTACGATTTATCTCTACCATCGAACCGTATTCAGGAGATCGCGCGACAGCCGCTCCGACCCTCAATTCGGAGCCAGTTTCGCCATCCATGGACGGGTGGATGGACCCCGCCACAGAGGCTGTACCCTCAGCGGCGTTCGAGTCGAATATCGACCTTACCCTTCACGAGAGCCGTGTTGCCAAACTGCCGGATCCTTCTCTAGCCACGGACTTCGAACCACCTGCACTCGTTCCTATCGAATCCGATTGGGCGCCGATCATGGAGTTTACCTCCGCGGATATTTTTCAGCACTCGCCTTTCGGCGACATACTGAACTCATTAAGATCTCTCTCCTTGTTAGGAGGATCCTGGCCGAACTACGTCCGGCAGGATTGGGATGCGGATGACGAAGACTTTCGCCGCCCACCCACCACCCACTTAGTAGCCACTGTCGATGACTTAACCGACATGCTCGACTCCGACTCCGAAGATATCGACGGTATGGACAACGATGCAGGAGTCGAAGAGGAATCACTGCCCACAGGGCACTGGACGCCCACTTCATCACATGACGTATACATGGTGGACACACCCAAAGAAAATAACGACGAGGAACGGAAGGATGCAGCGATGGGGGGTTCCCTCGAGCAGCAGTCAAAGCGGCGGCGTAAACGCCGCCCCAAATACCACCCTCGCAGAAATAACGATCACATAGACCCAGCGTTAGAGCAGGGCAAACCATTGCCCGACCACGGTAACACGGAAAATCAAGCCGAACAACCCAACCCCGTCGAAGGTAAAAGTCCAGACGACATCACACCGGATAGGTGCCCGGAGCAACATAATGCCCACCAAAGGCTTGTTGCCATGGCGAGGAGTCTGAAAAAACAGAAGCAAAGGCTCAAGGCTGCACAAGACACACTCAAAATCAAATGGAGTGAAATACTCAACACAGCAGCAAAGTACGGTAGTAATCGCCACACCAAGAGCTACCTACAGCGGAAGTTGCTACCTGAATTTGATGAGGAGGCCTTAGATCCCCCGCAACAAAAAAATAAAATGGCTATCCGGCCGGATAGACGACCTCACGGCCAACATAAAGCGGCGAACAATGCCGCACATAAGCCAATACGTGATCCACGCGAGGGCCCGCATCAAAAGGATGGCGCAACCAGATCCATTTATGGACCACGCAAGCGCGCTCCAGCATACGATGCAACACAACAAACATCCAAACACCATGGTACACCCAGAGACACGGGTGCCGCACACCCCCTATGTTTCACCGATGAGGTGCTGGACCACGAATTTCCAGAGGGATTCAAACCCGTAAACATAGAGGCATACGACGGAACAACATACCCTGGGGTCTGGATTGAGGACTATATCCTCCATATCCATATGGCTCAAGGAGATGATCTCCACGCCATCAAGTACTTACCCCTCAAGCTCAAAGGGCCAGCTCGGCACTGGCTTAAAAGCCTCCCCGAAAGCTCCATTGGAAGCTGGGAAGAGCTCGAAGACACCTTTCGGGAAAATTTTCAAGGGACATATGTGCGACCACCGGATGCCGACGATTTAAGTCATATAACTCAACAGCCCGAAGAGTCAGCCCGAAAGCTTTGGAACATGTTTCTTACTAAAAAGAACCAAATAGTCGACTGTCCGGACGCCGAAGCCTTGGCAGCCTTTAAGCACAGCGTCCGAGACGAATGGCTTGCCAGGCACCTCGGCCAAGAAAAGCCAAGAACAATGGCAGCATTAACAAGCCTCATGACCCGCTTTTGCGCGGGCAAGGACAACTGGCTAGCCCGATGCAGCACCAGCGACCCAAGTACATCCGAAGTTAGAGATGGAAACGGGAAATCATGACTCAGCAAAAATAATAAGCGCCGGAATAAAGAAGACAGCCCGAAGAGCACGGCGGTAAATGCCGGGTTCAGAAGCTCTCGGCCAGGTCAGGTAAAGCCGCCCTCTAAAGGCGCCAGAGATGAACTGTCCAGTTTAAATAAAATTCTATACCAAATATGTCAGATCCATAGCACCCCTGATAAACCTGCAAATCATACCCACAGAGAATGTTGGGTCTTCAAGCAGTCCGGCAAGCTCAACGCTGAACATAAGGGGTAGGATACACCAAGCGAAGACGAGGATGAGCCTCGCAAGCAAAACACTGGGGAACAGAATAAATTTCCACCAGAAGTCAAAACAGTAAACGTGTTACACGTGATAAAGGGGAGAAGCAAAGCGGCACTCTGAGACAAACGTGCCCAAGGACCTGTCACCATGGAGTTCTACCACTGGCCGTCTCAACCGATCACTTTCGACCATCAGGATTACTCAGCAAGTATCCGGAACGCGGGGTGGGCTGCCTTGGTATTAGATCCAATAATTGACGGATACCACTTCACACGAGTCCTGATGGACGGCGGCAGCAGCTTAAACCTGATATATCAGGACACAATCCGCAAAATGGGGATAGACCCAACAAAAATTTGCCACAACAATACTACCTTTAGAGGAGTAACGCCAGGCCCAGGGGCTCATTGCACGGGCTCCCTGCTACTAGAGGTTATATTCGGCTTTCCCGATAACTTCCGTAGCGAAAATTTAACCTTCCACATTGCTCCGTTCCAAAGTGGCTATCAAGCACTACTTGGACGCGAAGCTTTCGCTCTCTTTAATGCAATACCGCATTACACTTCCCTCACACTTAAGATGCCCGGTCCACGTAGCATCATTACAGTAAATGGAAATATTGAGCGATCCTTGCACGCCGAAGAGAGTGCGGCTGCCTTGGCAGCCACACACTAAAACGGCCTCACCAACTAAAGCATTCGATAGGTCGTCAAGACCACGGACACGGTTAGACGAGTCCGGCGCAGCTATATGTAATTCATACAGGTTTGATGGCCACACCCCTATTACAAATACAAGGGGCTCAACGCACGCAGACAAGTGGCAATTTTTACTAATCTTGAACTATAGATGGTTTCTTTAAACCCACCTTTTTGCACTACAACTTTTCACCTAAGTTCCTCTCTTTTATAGATGACAATCATGCTACACCCGTCCAGGATACGACACAACGGAGACACAGGCGCAGACGTGCAGCAGGGACCTGTTCCAAGGATTCTCTTTAGATTAAGACCCTGCGTCAACCTTTTTTACTGTCTCTTGTTGATACACATCCCTCGGATTCTCCGTACAATTAAGAAGGATGCTGACGTCTTGGCATGTGGCCACGTCAGAACAATGCACGTACCTGGACACTAGGGGCTTATTATAAAGGGCACTATTTAGGCCCGGTTTACACCATAAAGACCGAATACCTTAGGGAGTGTTCAGCGTCACGAGTATGGCCTTATATGCATCAGCTCCGAATCATGTCTTGGGTCAAATGTTGGGTTTTCCTGGCTCCTGTGTTTTGCTGCCTTACGTTCCGCTCTATCGGCTAAGGCGGCACCAGGAGAACTACTGCGATTGTGCGCTGGTTCATCCGGATGAGCACCTTAGTACAGAAAGCCGAAAACTGACTGTCATGATATAGCGTGAGACTGGTCAACCACTCGATGACCTATCAGAATCCTAGAATTCCTCTGCCTTAACGAAGGGCCGTTTCCCGACCGGGCATGTACGCACCCCGAACTCGGGTGAGTGCGGCGCCACCAGGGGCTATATAGTAGCCCCACTGTCAAACTCCTATGGCTAAGTGAAAGTGTTAAAGCATTATAGTCCGGTTGCTTAGTTCGCTGCGCTCTCACCTCCTTAGTTGTAGCAAGATGTTGGATTAAGTGTGAATACGTGTCTTCTGAGAACACCCCCGCATTATATGCGTGGGGGCTGAAGCCGACGACTGCAATCTTTCAGGTTATATACGTGTATACATAAAACGGCCGCACAGGAGCATCACAATACTTTCGGGCAAAAGTATAAATACAACCTTGATAAAACTAATAAAACATTGTTTTTACAATGGGAATACATGTCACTCAAACATAATATTCTTCGAGCACAGGGCCTCTATCAAACGAGCACCCTCAAGAACTTCTTCAAAATAGTGCTCGGAAGTCACTCGGCCTATGGCTGAAACTTGCGCCGCAACAGTGGTATCATCCATTTCCGCCCAGTATGCTTTGACATGGGCAAGGCCATTTGCGAGCCTTCTATGCACGCCGACCTCTTCATCGCATTGATGCGCGGCACTGCACCAAGGAACTGCTGCACTAAGCTGAAATAGCCGTTCGGCTTCGGTTTTTCCGGCCACAGATGATCTACGTCGTACCTCATGGCAAGTCCGGACAATCTATTGAGTTCGGCCCATTCGGCAAGCTGATCAGTTAGTGGAAGCAGACGCTCTGGAACGTTAAACTGCGACCAAAATAGCTTGTCCACTTCACGATCTGTTTGATCTCGGAAGTATTCAGCCGCATCGACATCACTCGCCGTCAAATTCTGATATGCGTCTGCCAAACTCCACAGCCGATCTAGAGGGGTGTACCGCGGATCTCCGAACTTCCTCCGCAGCAAAAAGGGCTTCCCAGCCACAATATCACTGGCTTCACGTAGCTCCTCCTTCTTCGCTCCCATGGCAGAGCGGGTGTCTTTGGTCGCCATCGTGGCCTTTTCGAGGTCCGTCGCCTTCGTTCGGTTTTCTTCTTCAAGGACCTGACAACGGTCGGCAGTATCTTTTAACTCTATAGCCATCTTGGCCATTTTCTCTTTGATCTCGCAATGCGCAGCCTTCTCGTCTCTTAACTCTTCGACCGCCTTCAAAGCAGCCGCATTACTACTCCTTGCTTGTTCCTTGGCTCGGGCAAGTTCCGCCCGAAGGGTCTCCACGGTGGCAGCTCCATCTGCAGTCACAACATATTAAAGATACTGGCATCACACTGCTCTTACTATGTGACATTCACCAGAAAATATCACTTACCATGTGCCTCGTCAAGCCGCTTGTTAACAAGCTCGAAGTCAGCATCCGCCGCATCCAGTTGCCGCTTTAGTTCGGCAAACTCATGAGTCCGGCTAGCTACCGGAGCTTCCACCACCTACACATAAAGGCGGTATGGTTATTACCTAGGACTACGATCCTCTATTTTCCACCGTTCTCGGTGACAACCAGAGTCTCAGGGGCTGCTATCTACACCGGGCACACCTAAAAATGTGCGGTACCATCACAAAGGTATATCATTTTACGTACCTCAAAGCCCGTTAGTAGACTCATAAAGGCGTCATGCAACCCGCTTTCGGCGGATGAAATCCTTTCCATCACTGTACCCATTAACGTACGGTGTTCTTCCGAGATGGTCGCTCGCCTCAGCCGATCCCTCAGTGCGTCCGACCGCATACCAGACGGCACCGGACTCTTTTGTCTGCCCTCTTCAAGAGCCGGATGCTGGGGACTTCAGGTGACTATGGGATTATCTTCTGGCCTCACCGGATCCGGAGAGGCCCTCCTTGACGATACTTCAAGGTCGCCCACTTCTTGAGCGGGGGAGTCCAGGCGAGGCGTTTCGCTCTCCATCATCTCCGGAAGAAGGTCCCCTGAAGACGAGCTCTGTTGAGAAGGGCTAAGATCCGAACTGCAAGATAAACGCTTCGGTTATTTTCCTCGGAAGTAAGGTAGAATATCTCTACAATTAAGTAAATTTTGATCACTTACGACTCGTTAGAGGGCTGAACCCCGCACGAACTTTGTGCGGCAAAAGCACCCTCCGAGACGGGACCCTCTGGTGGATTTTTCTTCTCCCGTTTGGAAACCTTGGTTTCCGGATCATCAGAGGTAGTCCACTTCCTCCCCCGGGGCGAAGGAATGTCAGACTCCTTCTCTTGGCTATCCTCCCTCACGGAGGCGCTCGTTCCCTTTGTTGGAACAGATAGCGGTGGAGGCCCGCTTTGGCCCTCTTTATTCCCCCTTTCATCTTCCTTTGCGGGCACCAGGCAAGGTGCAGGCTCGAGCATCTTTTCCAGCACTGGATTGTCCAAGCCTTCGGGAAGGGGAGCCGAACACCGGATCATCTTCGCCTTTGCTATCCAGTCCTGGTCAAAGAGCGATCCTTCAGAATGATGTCATGATAAATGAAAGACAGTGTGTTCGGCTAGAGGGTTACTTACTTGGGCCGTGGTGCGGTTGCTGCTCAGGCCCACGTCCTCGGAGGTGTCCGGACACTCTATCTGGGGTCCGAAGAACGACTTGTACATCTCCTTGTGCGTCAGGCCGAGGAAATTCTGAATAGCGTGCGGTCCTTCTGGGTTGAATTCCCATAAACAGAGGGGCCAACGTTTTCAAGGCTGGACTTGACGAACCAACATGACTTGCACTACCATAACCAGACTAAAATCTCCCTCGAAGAGATCCCGGATGCGGCTCTACAGTATGGGCACATCCTTGGCTGGACCCCAGCTCAGCCCCCTGCTGATCCATGACATCAGTTGTGGTGGAGGGCCCGAGCGAAAGGCGGGGGGAGCTACCCACTTGGCACTTCTAGGAGCGGTGATATATAACCACTCCCTTTGCCATAATCCATACACCTCTGGAAAGGAACCTTTTGGCCACGGAGCTCCAGCAATCTTGCTTATTAATGCACCTCCGCACGCTGCATACTGCCCCTCGACCGTCTTCGGCTTCACATCAAAGGTCTTGAGCCACAGGCCGAAGTGAGGGGTAATGCAGAGGAAGGCCTCACATACGACAATAAATGCCGAGATGTGGGGAAAGGAATCCGGGGCTAGATCGTGGAAATCAAGCCCGTAATAGAACATCAAACCCCTTACGAAGGGATCAGAGTGAGGCCTAGTCCTCGAAGGAAGTGGGAGATGAACATGACGTATTCGTTGAGTTCGGGAGTAGGGACGACCTGCCCTCGGGCGGGCAGCCAATGCGAGACTTCGACGGTCAAGTATCTTGCCTCCCTCAACTTCTTGATATCCTCTTCCTTGATGGAGGAGGGCATCCACCGGCCCTGGAGGCTGGATCCGGACATGATTGAAGGTTTGGAGCACCTAACCTGGGCTTTGGGTGTTAGAACTCGAGGCGGGGGAAGGATTCGATTGAGCACGGGAGGAAAAAAGTAAAAACCTTGACCCCTTATAAAGCGGGTGAATATCAAGCGTCCTCCTCGTGGCCGTTTGGGACTTGCCTAAAATCTAGGAGTCCTAGGCACGATTGGGTTACCCACGCCCGTATTGATGAGAATCCCGTAATAAGGGGGCCACGATCTCTGCTTTGACAAGACGTGTCAAAAAACTGCCTCGCGTTATGTGCGGGGCTAGTTAAGGGAAATGGTTTGAATAATCACCAGGCCATGGCATAATGTCATGTTGCCAAAACAAGTCAGCAGATTAGATTGGTGGAAATATTATTCTCTCTACGGTGGTATGTGGAACTTTTTTTGCAGGGTCGGACACTATCCTTGTATTCAAATGTTTCCCTGGTGTATTCGGAGGAGGAACCCGCCTTGCAATGCCGAAGACAATACTGCATGCCGGACTCATCATCATTGAAGCCTGGTTCAGGGGCTATTGAGGGAGTCCTGGATTAGGGGGTATCCGGACAGCCGGAATATATCCTTTGGCCGGACTGTTGGACTATGAAGATACAAGATTGATGACTTCGTCTAGTGTCCGGATGGGACTCTACTTGGCGTGGAAGGCAAGCTAGGCAATATGGATATGTATATCTCCTCCTTTGTAACCGACCTTGTGTAACCCTAGCCCTTTCCGATGTCTATATAAACTGGAGGGTTTTAGTCTGTAGGACAACATACAATCATACCATAGGCTAGCTTCTAGGGTTTAGCCTCTACGATCTCATGGTAGATCAACTCTTGTAATACTCATATCATCAAGAATAAATCAAGCAGGACCTAGGGTTTTACCTCCATCAAGAGGGCCTGAACCTGGGTAAAACATCGTGTCCCCTGCCTCCTGTTACCATCCGCCTTAGACGCACAGCTCGGGACCCCCTACCCGAGATCCGCCGGTTTTGACACCGACAGGGATCCTAGTTTTGCAGTTGGGATTTTTGGTTTTTCTTATGTGCGATGGAGGGAGCAGTCCGGGATAGTCGGCCGTAATGGCCACCATGGCATCATCGCAACTTAACTGATAGAATTGCCGGTCTATCAGCTCCACGAATATAACCGAATCTTCTTCAAGTCCGGAGTCGAGGGCCCGGTCAGGGACCTCTGGTTGTGGAGAAGGGCTACTGACCTCCTTTATGGCTTTTCGCAGTTCCCGCCACAAAGTGGCAAGGTGAATACTTACGACAAAGAATGCAGGAAAAATGGGAGCAGGGAGATATAACTTACCCAGCTTGGAGGATTGTACATGGAGAAACCATACCATGGCTTGATGCGGGTGAACTCCTCTTCCTCACCCTTGAACAATTTGGACAGAATTTTTGCTAAAGCGGCAGCATTGTCCGGACCCTTACGCCCGCAGCGGGTGGCGTCATCCGCCCCGTTATAACACCACAAGGGGTGCCCATGATATTGGAGTGGTTGCACTCCCCGCATTATGCAAATCGACATAACTTCGATTACTGTCAATCCTGATCGAGCCAGTGCTTTAATTCGGTTCATCAGATAGAGGACTTCTCCATTGTCTTCCACCTGGGGGCTCCGTGGGCGCCGACTTCGGCGTTTCTTCAGAGGAGCATTGTTGAACTCAAGAAGACCCCGCTGAACAAGGTCCGGAAGGGGAACGTTCTCCATATAAAACCATTCTGAAGGCTAGTCTTCGGATGACTTCTTCAGAGTACCGGACAGGTATCCGGTATCGGTGATGCACCATATTTCGGCTCCGCCCACTTGATAAAGTGACCCCCTCTGTGTGCGAGGGACGAGGCAAAATAGCCTTTTCCACAGCTCGAAGTGAGCCTTGCAGCCCAGGAACAACTCGCAGAAAGCCACATAGCTGACGATATGTAGGATGGAGGCGGGGGTGAACTTGTGTAATTGGAGGTCGTAGAACTCTAGGAGCCCGCGGAGGAACGGATGAATTGGAAATCCGAGTCCCCTTAATAGATAGGGAACAAGAAAGACCCGTTCCCCCATAGAGGGACAGGGAAAGCTCTCCGCTTGCTCCCCGCCATTATAGGTGGCAAGCCCGGCTCGAACAGGCACCATGTACGCCAGAGGGAGAAATCCCTTAGTTTGCAGTTCGACTAAACGACTGTGTGGGACTGAACACCTCTCCCAATCACCGGGCTTAGGGCTTCGGGGGCGGGAGGAGGAGCTGCGGAGGTCGGCCATGCTGGAATGGATCTTTCCGGAACGCGCTTTGATGGACTCTTGCTGGGGGAGGATGGTATGGATCGGATATAAGGATCCCCATCCATTTAATAGACAATTTATTTATCTGGCTAGGGGGCGAATGTAAAAATGCCCTGGTGCCTCGTATTCATTCGACGCGTGGGATAAAACCCTTATTGGGCACAAAAGCCAAGAGGTCCAAACATTTATGGGACCGGACACTGCTTTACAAACGTTCGAAAGATGGAGAAGAACCCGCCTTGCAATGCCAAAGACAATACTGCGTGCCGGACTCATCGTCATTGAAGCCTGATTCGGGGGCAACTGAGGGAGTCCTGGATTAGGGGGTATCCGGACAGCCGGATTATATCCTTTGGCTGGACTATTGGACTATGAAGATACGAGATTGAAGACTTCGTCTCGTGTCCGGATGGGACTCTACTTGGCGTGGAAGGCAAGCTAGGCAATACGGATATGTATATCTCCTCCTTTGTAACCGACCTTGTGTAACCCTAGCCCCCTCTGGTGTCTATATAAACCGGTGGGTTTTAGTCCGTAGGACAACATACAATCATACCATAGGCTAGCTTCTAGGGTTTAGCCTCTCCGATCTCGTGGTAGATCAACTCTTGTAATACTCATATCATCAAGAATAAATCAAGCAAGACGTAGGGTTTTACCTCCATCAAGAGGGCCCGAACCTGGGTAAAACATCGTGTCCCCTGCCTCCTGTTACCATGCGCCTTAGACGCACAGTTCGGGACCCCCTACCCGAGATCCGCCGGTTTTGACACCGACACTCAACTAGATCAAGAGCTCGAGGGACGTCATCATGCTGAACGTGTGCTGAACATGGAGGTGCCGTACGTTCAGTACTTGGATCGGTTGGATCGTGAAGACGTTCGACCACATTAACCGCGTTACTAAACGCTTTCGCTTTTGGTCTATGAGGGTACGTGGAAACACTCTCCCCTCTTGTTTCTATGCATCTCCTAGTTAGATCTTGCATGATCGTAGGAATTTTTTTGAATTACTACGTTCCCCAACAATGGCATCCGAGCCAGGTCTATGCGTAGATGATGTATGCATGAGTAGAACACAAAGAGTTGTGGGCGATAATAGTCATACTGCTTACCACCAACATCTTACTTTGATTCGGCGATATTGTTGGATGAAGCGGTGAGGGAGTCCTGGACTAAGGGGTCCTCGGGTGTCCGATCTATTGGATATGGGCCGGACTGAAGGGCCGTTAGGATACAAAGGCTAAAGACTCCACCCGTATCCGGATAGGACTCTCCTTGGCGTGGAAGGCAAGCTTGGCGACCAACTATGAAGATTCGTTTCTCTGTAACCGACCTTGTGTATCCCTAGATCCCTCCCGTGTCTATATCAACCGGAGGGCTAGGTCCATAGATAGGCCGAATCCTCATAATCATAGCCAGACTAGACTTTTAGGGTTTAGTCATTACGATCTCGTGGTAGATCAACTCTTGTAATACTTATATTCATCAAGATCAATAAAGCAGGACGTAGGGTATTACCTCCATAGAGAGGGCCCGAACGTGGGTAAAACATTGTGTCCCCCGTCTCCTGTTACCATCGATCCTAGACGCACAGTTCGGGACCCCCTACCCGAGATCCGCCGGTTTTGACACCGACATTGGTGCTTTCATTGAGACTTCCACTGTGCCGTCCTCAAAAGGTTTGATGGCTCCTTCAATCATCTACAACGATGCTGTCCAAGGGGAGGTCTTCCTCCCCGGACAAATCTTCATGTTCGGCAGCCTCGCACTGTGGGCCAACTCGCTTGGCCATCTAGAGCAGATTGAAAGCTACGCCCCTGGCCACCAGGTCAGATTTGGAAGCCTAAACTACATCACGGATATCCGTGGAGACTTGATCTTCAATGTATTCGAGACCACGACAATCGCTCCCCATCGCCTCGATGAACATGACTTGGATCTGTCATCGGGCCATACCCAGGAAATTGCACCTGTAGCCGCTCTGGCCTTAGATCCGGAGCAGATCGCGCCATCCGTGGACAGGAAGCTCAACCCCGCCACGAAATCCGCAGACTCCATGGCGTTGGAGCCGCACACAGACCTAACCTCTGGTAATGTCTGTGTCACCGGAACCTCGGGCTCGCTTCCGTTTAAAAGTTCCGAACTATGTGCGTCCGCGCATGTCGAGCATGATCAATTATCGATCACCGAATTCAGCGCCGCGGACATCTTTCGTCACTCACCCTTGGGTGATGTGCCAAATTCATTAAAATATCTATCCTTAGAGGGGGATTCATAGCCGAACTATATCCAGTTTGAACTAGAAGATGAAGAAAAGGGATTTCACTCCCCACCCGCCACCCACTTTATAGCACTGCCGAAGACTTAACTGACATGCTCGATTACAGCTCTGATGACATCGACAGTATGGATGACGATGCCGAAGAAGAAGAGGCCCAGGACCCGCCCTTCACCGAACGTTGGACGGCCACTTCCTCATATGATGTATACATGGTGGATGCACCAAAGGAGAACAGAGGCGATGACAAAGAAGATCCAGTTGAGGATAAACCTCCTGAGATACAATCGAAACGCCGGCGTCAGCAGCCGCTCCAAGTCACGCCACAGTAAAGATAGCAACACCGACACAGGAGAAGATAACACTCCGAAAGGTGCCGAAGACAACGAAGACCCCATTGACGCAGCTATCGAACAGGATGAACAGGAAGATGGGCAGGTTAGCCCTAGTAAACAGGCCATGCACGAGGACTCGGAGGACAATAACTATCTTCCGCTCTCCGAGGATGAGGCGAGCCTCGGCACCGATGATTTCATCGTGCCTGAGGAACCTCTTGAGCAGGAGCACTTCAAGCGCCAGCTAATAGCCACTGCAAGGAGCCTGAAAAAGAAGCAGCAACAGCTTCAAGCTGACCAAGATCTGCTCAACGATAAATGGACCGACGTCCTAGCAGCTGAAGAATACGGCCTCAAGCACATGGCCAAAAGCTACCCGAACCGCAAATTACTACCTCAGTTTGACGACGAGGCGCCGGAGCACTTACCACAATCGCGCTATGCGGCTGACCGACTACCACGTGGCCGGGACAAAGCGGCAACTCAAGCCGAACACCAGCCCGTCCCGCCTCATCGCAAAGGCAGAGGTAAATCATCTCACAGTCATACATATGACCTTCGACATGACCTGAACAATAAAGCAGGGCATACCAGATCGATCTACGGATCGCGAGGACGTGCCCCGACACGCGACGACGTCCACTTGTTTGGACGTGACAAACCTAGTCATGCGCGGGCTGAAAGCCGCAGACGGACACCATTAGAGCTACGTCACGATACATCCCGATATAGAGGCGCCGCACACCCTCATTGCTTCATCGACGAAGTCATGGAACATGAATTCCCAGAAGGGTTCAAACCCGTGAATATAGAATCATATGATGGCACCACAGACCCCATGGTATGGATCGAAGACTTCATTCTCCACATTCATATGGCCCGCGGCGATGACCTTCATGCCATTAAATACCTCCCGCTAAAACTCAAAGGACTAGCACGACACTGGTTGAACAGCCTGCCCGAAAACTCCATCGGAAGCTAGGAGGACTTGGAAGAAGCCTTCCTTGATAACTTCCAAGGTACATACGTTTGACCTCCGGACACCGCTGACTTAAGCCATATAGTTCAACAGCCTGGAGAGTCTGCCAGGAAATTCTGGACCAGGTTCCTAACTAAAAAGAACCAGATAGTCGACTGTCCGGATGCCGAAGCCCTAGCGGCCTTTAAACACAGCATCCGCGACGAATGGCTCGCCCGCCACCTCGGCCAAGAGAAGCCAAAGTCCATGGAGGCCCTCACGGCACTCAGGACCCGCTTTTGCACGGGCGAGGATAGTTGGCTGGCCCATAGCAAAAACAATACAAATGACGCCGGCACCCCTGAAGCAAAAAATAGCAACGACAAGTCTCGACGCAACAGGTACAAACATCGTAATAACAACGACAACACCAAGGATACGACGGTCAATGCCGGATTCAGTGGCTCTAAGCCTGGTCAGTGGAAGAAGCCGTTCAAAAAGAATAACTCAGGCCCATCTAGCCTGGACTGCATACTCGATCATCTGTGCCAGATTCATGGCACCCCAGACAAACCACCCAATCATACCAATAAAGATTGTTGGGTTTTTAAATAGGCCGACAAGTTAAATGCCGAAAACAAAGATAATGGATCGCAAAGCAAACACGACGACGAGGAGCCCCGGCCGCCGAACACAGGGGGATATAAGAAGTTCCCTCCTCAGGTCCAAATGGTAAACATGATATACGCTACCCACATCCCCAAGAGGGAGCGCAAGCGCGCGCTCAGGGACGTCTACGCGATAGAGCCAGTCGCCCCAAAATTTCACCCATGGTCGTCATGCCCGATCACTTTTGATAGCCGGGATCATCCGACCAGTATTCGTCATGGCGGTTCAGCCGCACTTGTGACGCCCGGATAATTAGGCTACAGTAATCCCACGTTAACGATGCCATGTCACTTTGATTACTGTTAGTAATCTCGCGTTAGTTCGAAACGATACAAATTCAAAATCAAAATCAAGCAAACAATAAAAGTTTTTCAAAATTTAAAACAAAAGTGTTCGGGAGATGCCATATTTTACATAGGTCGATATGGTGTAATAAACACAATTTTATAAACTGCCTAAGTATTTTAAAATAAATAAAGACAGAAAAGGAAAATAAATAAAAGAAAGAAACTAACAGAACAAAAAAAATATAAAAGGACCCCCCCC
>NC_041392.1:529335056-529339629 GCF_002162155.2 Triticum dicoccoides
GTCGACCGCGCCACCATGCCCCGCGCGCCCTCTCCGCTCCACTCCGGCGGCCCGCGCTCACCGTGGCCTCGCGCGCGCCCCGGCCCCTGCTGCTGCACTGCTGCTGCTCCGTGCGGCACCCGCCCGTGCAGCGCCCAGCCGTCGCCCTTGCTCCCCGTGGCAAACCCCGTCGCCGCACGGCCCCCTCCGTCTCCGCGCCGTTCCGGCCGCCTGCCGGTGCCGTGGCCGCCGGCGCCCCGTGGCGCTGGGCTGCACCCGTTACGGCTGCGTCCAGGTGACCCGACGCCCACACGCCCGCTAAGGCCCCTTCGGGCCACTGACCAGGGGGGGCCCAGCCCACAAAACGTTTTAAAAGAAAATGAAAATGAAAATGAAAATAAAATGAATTAATTAATTTAATAATTAATTAAATTAATTAATTAGTGAATTAATTAAGTTAATTAATTCTATTTAATTAACCTAATTAATTAGTTAGTTTAATTAAACAGTAACTGGATTAGCTAAACCCTAACTAACCTAAACAGAGGATGACAGGTGGGCCCCGCTGGACCCACGGGCCAGGTTTGACCTTGGTCAGCTGGGTTTGACCTGCTGACGTCATGGTGATGTCATGCTGACATCACCTTTCACTGTTCTGGATAATGTTCAATTTAAATAATTAAATAAATTTCGAAAATGCCTAAAACTTTGATAAATCATAGAAAATAAACCGTAACTCGGATTAAAATATTTTCAACATGAAAGTGGCTCAGAACGACGAGACGATTCTGGATACGCAGCCCGTTCGTCCGCCACACACCCCTAACATATCAAACTCGCTACTTTCCCCCTCCGGCTCCTCTGCCCGAAAACACGAAACACCGGGAATACTTTCCCGGATGTTTTCCCCCCTTCACCGGTATCACCTACTACCGCGTTAGGGCACACCGAACACCGCGTATTGCCTTGTTATATTTTGTGATGCTTTGTTTGCTCTGTATTCATTATTTCTTCCCCCTCTTCTCTCCGGTAGACTACGAGACCGACGCTGCTGCTGTCCAGTTCGACTACGGAGTTGACGACCCCTCTCTCTTGCCAGAGCAACCAGGCAAGCCCCCCCTTTGATCACCAGATATCGCCTATTCTCCTCTATACTGCTTGCATTAGAGTAGTGTAGCATGTTACTGCTTTCCGTTGATCCTATTCTGATGCATAGCTTGGCATTGTTGCTACATCTGTTGATACCTTACCTGCAATCCTAAATGCTTAGTATAGGATGCTAGTTTATCATCATTGGCCCTACATTCTTGTTAGTCTGCCTCGCTATACTATTGGGCCGTGATCACTTGGGAGGTGATCACGGGTATATACTATACATACATACATACTATACAGATGGTGACTAAAGTCGGGTCAGCTCGATGAGTACCCGCAAGTGATTCTGATGAGGGGGCTGAAAGGACATGTGGCTCCATCCCGGTAGAGGTGGGCCTGGGTTCCCGACGGCCCTCGACTGTTACTTTGTGGCGGAGCGACAGGGCAGGTTGAGACCACCTAGGAGACAGGTGGGCCTGGCCCTGTTCGGCGTTCGCGGATACTTAACACGCTTAACGAGATCTTGGTATTTGATCTGAGTCGGCTACGAGCCTATACGCACTAACCATCTACGTGGGAGTAGTTATGGGTATCCCGGCGTCGTGGTATCAGCCGAAGCACTTCAGACGTCAGCGACGGAGCGGCGCGTGCCGAATTGGACTGGAACACCACTAGGCTAGGTCTGCTTTCGGCCGCCCACGCAACGTGCAGGTGTGCTCAGGGCGATGGGCCCAGACCCCTGCGCGCTTAGGTTTAGACCGGCGTGCTGGCCTCTCTGTTTTGCCTAGGTGGGGCTGCGACGTGTTGATCTTCCGAGGCCGGGCATGACCCAGGAAAGTGTGTCCGGCCAAATGGGATCAAGCGTGTTGGGTTATGTGGTGCACCCCTGCAGGGAAGTTAATCTATTCGAATAGCCGTGATCTTCGGTAACAGGACGACTTGGAGTTGTACCTTGACCTTATGACAACTAGAACCGGATACTTAATAAAACACACCCTTCCAAGTGCCAGATACAACCGGTGGTCGCTCTACCTCAGGGATATGAGGAGGGGATCGCCGGGTAGGATTATGCTATGTGATGCTATTGGAGATGCTACTTGGAGACGCTACTTGGAGGACTTCAATATACTCTCTTATACTTGATGCAAGACGGAGGCTGCCAGAAGCGTAGTCTTCGACAGGATTAGCTATCCCCCTCTTATTCTGGCATTCTGCAGTTCAGTCCACTGATATGTCCTCCCTACACATATACCCATGCATATGTAGTGTAGTTCCTTGCTTGCGAGTACTTTGGATGAGTACTCACGGTTGCTTTCTCCCCCTTTTTCCCCTTTTCCTTCCTTTCTGGTTGTCGCAACCAGAAGCTGGAGTCCAGGAGCCAGACGTCACCGTCGACGACGACCCCTACTACACTGGAGGTGCCTACTACTACGTGCTGCCCGCTGATGACGACCGGGAGTAGTTTAGGAGGATCCCAGGCAGGAGGCCTGCGCCTCTTTCGATCTGTATCCCAGTTTGTGCTAGCCTTCTTAAGGCAAACTTGTTTAACTTGTCTGTACTCAGATATTGTTGCTTCCGCTGACTCGTCTATGATCGAGCACTTGTATTCGAGCCCTCGAGGCCCCTGGCTTGTATTATGATGCTTGTATGACTTATTTATGTTTTAGAGTTGTGTTGTGATATCTTCCCGTGAGTCCCTGATCTTGATCGTACACGTTTGCGTGCATGATTAGTGTACGATTGAATCGGGGGCGTCACAAGTTGGTATCAGAGCCGACTGCCTGTAGGAATCCCCCTTCCACACTCCTTGGCCGAAGTCGAGTCTAGACATTGCAAAACTTTTACTAACTTGGCTGTGTGCCTTACGGGCCCACGTCGCCATCGGGTGGTACTAGGATCTTTTACTCCTCGACCTTTACTCTGGGACTCTGATCTCTCTTCTATTCGGGTTAAATGAATTTTGCTAAATCTAACATTAGGATCTCGTTATCACTTTCACCCGGAGAGCCCCTTATTACTGATGATCGTCTGCTGCACGTGAAGACCCTGAAGATACTTTCCGCTGTTAGGCCGAGAACTTGTGTTCATCGCGTTTGCAATTCCCCTTCCACCGTCAACCCTTATGGGTAACTACTTACAGTTGTTATTCTTATCTCATCCCCAGTTGGTCTTGTTATTACAAGATACCCTGAAAAACTCGTCGTGGTTTCGATAATCCCTTGAGCTTATTGCCTTGCTGTTCTTGTCACTTGAATACCCCTACGGTTAATTCTCGCATTTATAGAATATCCGCTCATCCCCCCAGTTGTTTATGTGTTACACAAAAGTCTTCGAAATACCACCCGATATTCCAAAAATCCTCAGCAACCTATTGCTCTGGAATTTCTTGTTTGCTTTCATTATGATTAATCCCATAAGTATAGAAATCTTATTGACATTCCTTGTCATTATCATTTTGAGTCTGTTGACTCAATATGTGGCGAATGCTAGTAATCATCAGTTGATCCTTTTAAATTATCTCTCCAGCTCAGACGTCTTTCAAACATGAGCTGGTTCTCGACCAAACTATCTGTCGTCGATTGTGCCTCTGGTATATTCAATTGATCCATCCTTGATCAGAACGTCTGCTTCTGATCCTTTGTTGTGGAAATCATAATTCCTTTTTATTTAAGCTTTGAATTATTCAGATGATTCCATAACCTGTTGCATTTGCATTCCTTCCTCTTCTGGTTGAGTACCGATACTCATATCAGATCCTTGTGGACTATCAAGTCCTTTGTTGGATTGTTATCCGCCAGTGTCCTTCACAGTTGATCACTTTGTGAGTTCTTCCCCTGATACATACTGCCTTTGTTAAGTTGTATCCTCTGCTTGGCCAACCATACTCTGCTTTCGGGCTTGTGTTATTTACTCTTGAAACTTGTGGTATATGCTTCTAAGAAGCCCCTATGGGTTGAACATATGCCTTCTCTAAACCGTGTGAACCCGAAAGTTTTCACGAGTCATACTCTTCTGGTGCTTCACCAGATAAAATTTCAACACTGCATCTTCATCGAACGTGAGAAGTGAATAAAAGGTTATGCATTGGAGAAGTGGGAGTCGACCTTGAACTTGTGTTCATGCCCATGGACACGATGTAGATCTTATCATTAAAGCTTCTTTTAAATAAATTATTCCTTTGGTATAAGTTCATCTTATATCTAGGATCTGGCCTTTTGCAACCGTGGTTCCGACCATGATTGTTCTTCTTTGATCTCATTTCTCGGACAAGTTAAAACAATTGTCTTCTATGGATCAATACACCAGTCCCACCTTTACTTTGATCTTGTGTCGAGTATTACCCCCCTGGTATCTCGAGATTATCATGGAACTGCATAAATCCTTATGAGTTCTTCATCAAGTGCTACCTTCCCACTGATTCCAATTTTTCGCGGGCTCTGAGTTATTTAACACTCAAAGACACCGATAACTGAACCGAGTCCGCTCTTCGGTTCAACAA